>NC_057811.1:289387220-289585681 GCF_018294505.1 Triticum aestivum
AGGGGGGTGGCTTCCCCCCCAAGCCAAGTGGGGCGCCCCCACCCCTAGGGTTTCCAACCCTAGGCGTAGGGAGAGGCCCAAGGGGGGCGCCCCAGCCCACTAAGGGCTGGTTCCCTTCCCACTTCAGCCCACGGGGCCCTCCGGGATAGGTGGCCCCACCCGGTGGACCCCCGGGACCCTTCCGGTGGTCCCGGTACAATACCGATAACCCCCGAAACTTTCCCGGTGGCCGAAACTGGACTTCCTATATATAACTCTTCACCTCCGGACCATTCCGGAACTCCTCATGACGTCCGGGATCTCATCCGGGACTCCGAACAACTTTCGGGTTTCCGCATACTCATATCTCTACAACCCTAGCGTCACCGAACCCTAAGTGTGTAGACCCTACGGGTTCGGGAGACATGCAGACATGACCGAGACGCCTCTCCGGTCAATAACCAACAGCGGGATCTGGATACCCATGTTGGCTCCCACATGTTCCACGATGATCTCATCGGATGAACCACGATGTCGAGGATTCAATCAATCCCGTATACAATTCCCTTTGTCAATCGGTATGTTACTTGCCCGAGATTCGATCGTCGGTATCCCAATACCTTGTTCAATCTCGTTACCGGCAAGTCTCTTTACTCGTACCGTAATTCATGATCCCGTGGCTAACTCCTTAGTCACATTGAGCTCATTATGATGATGCATTACCGAGTGGGCCCAGAGATACCTCTCCGTCATACGGAGTGACAAATCCCAGTCTCGATCCGTGCCAACCCAACAGACACTTTCGGAGATACCTGTAGTGCACCTTTATAGCCACCCAGTTACGTTGTGACGTTTGGTACACCCAAAGCACTCCTACGGTATCCGGGAGTTGCACGATCTCATGGTCTAAGGAAATGATACTTGACATTGGAAAAGCTCTAGCAAACGAACTACACGATCTTTTGTGCTATGCTTAGGATTGGGTCTTGTCCATCACATCATTCTCCTAATGATGTGATCCCGTTATCAACGACATCCAATGTCCATGGTCAGGAAACCGTAACCATCTATTGATCAACGAGCTAGTCAACTAGAGGCTTACTAGGGACATGGTGTTGTCTATGTATCCACACATGTATCTGAGTTTCCTATCAATACAATTCTAGCATGGATAATAAACGATTATCATGAACTAGGAAATATAATAATAACCAGTTTATTATTGCCTCTAGGGCATATTTCCAACAAAAATTGCATCAGTTAGCTATGGCGGCTCATATCACCGGCTTAAAAAAGGCGATGCTCCATGAATATTCCGGGTCATCCATAGCAGAGTCAAATAACTTAATTGCTCACGATATCCATAGCGGCCTAAATATCCTGACACAATTGGGCATATATCATTAGGCCCCTTCATAAGCCGCCACCTTAAATACTGAACCGAAATTTTCCTCCGGCTTAAATTTGAACCGGAAATTTTATTTTGTCATAGGCTTCCATCGTTCACAATGCCGCCCAAGGCTCCCAAGGCGCCCATTACATGCAACTGGGTTAGATCCAACGTTACTGATAGCACCTTAGCTGACTTCGTGAAAACGGGTTACCTGCCCAAGAAAGAGGTCATGTCCTATCGTGCTCCTGACCCGTCCGAAGAGAGACCTCAACCCAAGGACGGAGTGGTTGTCATATTTGCTGATCACATGAGCCGGGGCTTTGCTCCTCCTGGCTCAAAATTCTTCAGAGATGTTCTGCACTTTTTCGACCTGCGACCTCAAGACATTGGACCCAATTCTGTGTCAAACATTTGTAACTTCCAAGTGTTCTGTGAGGTGTACCTTGGAGAAGAGCCCAGCTTACTACTCTTTAGAGAACTATTCTATCTGAACTGCCAAAATGAATGTGCCAATGGGCCCAGCCTGGAGCTCGGTGGAATCTCAATCCAACGACGGAGAGATTGTCTCTTTCCTTATGCTGAGCCGCCAAGCCACCCGAAGGACTGGAACCAGACATGGTTCTACTGCCAGGACACTTCTCCGGCTGATGAGAATCCATTGCCCGGCTTTCGCGCCCTGAGTCTGGAATCAAATCACCCCTTGCCAGATAAACTATCTCAAGCTGAACGTCAACCACTTACTCCCACCATTAACAAGATCAGAGCTCTTTTGGGGAACGGCCTGAATGGCATTGATCCGGTCCGGGTCTGGATTGCCTGGCGGGTGATTCCTTTAAGTCGCCGCCCCGGCTTAATGTGTGATTATACGGGCCGGAAGGATGATCCTCTTCGGCACAGTCCGAACGACTTTCCTGAGGACGTCATTGATGACATGACCAAGTCTCTTCTGAACGAGAGCCTGGCAGATTGCGGGAGAACAGGCTTAAGTCCTTTCTGCAAGGCTAACCCAGCCCCAGCGGTAAACTATTGACCCGAACACCTCACCTTCCATTTTAACGATTTCGTCTTAACTTCAAGAACATTTGTTGTATTTTACAGGCTAATGATAAATTCTGGAAGGTCAAGTATGACCATGAAGCTGCTAAGAAAGCCAGAAAGGTTAAAAAAGCCACCAGGAAAGCCGCTCCTCGCAAGAAGGGGAGTAAACCTAGCGCCTCGGACCTGCTTCACCTGGAAGACACCTCCGAGTCAGAGGTAGCCCTTGACTCTTTAGGCTCCTTTTTTAACCATCTTATTGACATGGATTATCAGCAGGAGGACACCGGAATGAGTCATGAAGTGATTGAAGAGGTAACTATAATTTCCTCTGACTCGGATCCCTTGCCAAGACTGAAAGTCCGAAGAGTAACCCGGAAAGTAAGATTTTCACATCCTTTAGCTTATCAAGATCCTCAATTTCTTTTGAAGCGACAGATTTATGAGAGTCGGAGGCAGACCCGGACTAGCAAGGATGGAGACCTCTCCTCCGGCTTACCCGAAGCATCAAGGAAGCGCCGGACCGAGGTTATCTCCGACTTATATCCTTTTCATCCTTTGGCGGGCGTCACTCGTCAACCACTCAATTCTTCTGATTCAAATTATCAGGGAACTTCACCTTCCTCCGGCGACTCCATGCAGTCTAGCTTGCCGGCTTTCAAAACCGCACCCGGGTAATGATGATCAGCTTATTTTGTGCTTATCTTACTCATGTTTTGCACTAACCCTTCGACTTTCAGTGTACAAGTAAAGCCCAGCAAGAGGGCGAAGAAAAATAAACCGGCCGAAGAGCCGGTCCTGACTAAACCTGATGCTTCTGCTCATGAGCCGCCGTCTGCACCAGCTCCTGAAACCACCACTACTCCATCTGATGAACAAGTTATGGAAGTTTCTGATAACCCGGAGATCCCCAGCCCGGCTCATCCAGATGATCCGGACGTTGTAATTACCCGGACCGAGTTTGTTGAACCAGGAAGACCCACCGTGTTGGCTAGGTGCTCTGCCAAGGAAGAACTTCTGGAACGTCGCAGGGCCAGGCTGGACATCACTGATTATGCTAATCTAAGCATTGGAGATATTGTCTCTGCCTATATTAATCAAGTGCACAACAGCCGGGACCTGGAAATTGATATGGTGAAGCAAATACAGCAAAAGTCTGAGGTATGACTCTCTTGCTTATTCCATAGTTATCCTTACCATGCCAGCCCCCAAGTCTATTACTTATGATGAAATATGTTGTAGACTTAATACCAGCTTAATAATCACTGCAAGAAAACCGGCTTACCTGGTAACACTCAAGGGCCGGGTTAAACAGCATAGTTGAACCGGTCCTTACCTTATTTTAATCAAGTAGTTGAGCAACTTTACACATTAGCCCCCAAGTGCCGAGTACCTTTGCCTGCAAAGTGCTTGGGACTTATTTTCATGAACCGGCACTGTAAATAGAGCCTTTCAGCATACCTTAGCCCCCAAGTGCCAAGTGTCTTTGCTTGCAAAGTGCTTGGGACTTAATGTTGCATTATAATCACCCTAACTGTAGCCCGGAATTTGTCCAGGCCGCCTGTAAGAAATTTGAATCGGAAATCTCTGATCTAAAGAACCGCCTGAAGACTCAGGAAAGTGAAACCCAAAAGGCCAACTCCAAATTTGAATTCAGTGTATCTGCACAAGAGAAACTGAAGAAAAAGTTTGAAGCAGAAAGAAAAGCCTGGGCGGATGAAAAAACTGCTTTGCTCAGCCGGGCCGAACAAGCGGAAGCCACTCTTACTGAAAGAACCGCCGAGCTATCCGGCTTAAAATGCCATGTATCTCAGATGGTCTCCGCAATCTTTGGTAAGTTACTCTGTAAGTTTCTAACTAGTTTACATCATTCATTTCCCATAAGTATCTCAATTGCCATCAGCTCACCTGACTTTGTAATGCAGGTCCCAGGAGTTCCAATCTCAATCAGAACGTGCTGACCAAGCTGAAGGCGGTTTATACCTTGGTAGAACAACTTTACACCGGGTCACAACGTGCCTTAGCCGTTGTGGCTCTGTCAAACGAAGTTCCCACTCATCTGGCAGATGTACTCAGGCGGCTTGCCGTGCTTCCTCAACGCTTCCAAGAGTTAAGACGAGCTTCTGCAAGAGCCGGAGCCATAGCCGCTCTAAGCCAGGCCAAGGCGTTTCTACTGGAGCTAGACCCGGCCGACATCGCCCTTGGGTATCCTAGCTTGAAGGAAGATGGCACTCCCTTTGACCAGAAAGACTTCGCCGCTTGTGTGAAGAACGTACGCCCGGTGGCCACTTTGATTGGTAATGATACAGACCTTACCAAATATCAACCGGGCTATGACGCGGAGAATCAGAGGATCCCAACACCTCGTTATGAAGCAGTCAGCCTGATTCCTCCGACTCGTAAGCATACCTTCGCCCCTGAAGTTGACCCGGCCGGGTTAATTGATGATGAAGCTCAATTTGAAGCCTTGAGTGGCATTGACTGGAAATCATCAACCTTCCAGGACATGGAAACGGCCGGAGGAGTGGAGAGGGATGAGCCGGAAGCTTCAGCCCAACAAGCACCTTTGATTTCTTAGGCGACTCATGGTTATGTCTCAAAAACAATGCCTCGCCTTTTGGACTCGGGGAGTCCTGTAATAGAGTAGGACGAACACTTAATTTTGTCGTGCCATCGTGCACGTGTGTAGCGCTTAACTATATTTAAACTGCCCTTTTATATTCTTCCGGGTTATGTTTGATCCTCTGCTTTCCTTAAGTTTAAAGAGCTGTCTTTAATTGTCCTGCATAGAAAACGAATCACAAGTCTCTAGGCGGCTTACCGCATGGAGAGTTATATACTTTACATATAACCCGGAATATGAATCAAAGTCATAATAAACCGGCTCTCAATTATATCTTCGAGATAACCATAACATCATACCTGCGAGCCTTCAAGTACAGTTCCGGTTTATGTAACCCGAATAATGAGGTTGAGAACTCAACTCCGGTTCACCAGCACATATAATGCTTATTATGTGCTATCAACATTATTAATCAAGGTTAAGCCGGTGGAATAAGAACCACCCTTGAATACTTTTGATATCATCAAAAGAACTGGTTTGCAAACCAAGAGACCTAAAAAATTTAGGGGCTTCTGATTCGAATACGACCAGAGAGCCGTCCCAAAGGGGTTAAGCTAAGATTCGAATGCGATCATATAGCCCCCAGTGGCTTTGGCGTTGCCGATCAAGAGGGTACCGACAGCTATGTTCTCTTTGGTTCGAATATGACCTATGTTTGAACAGGAAGCCCCCAAATGACTTTGAGAGTTGTTTAACGACGCTGATTCGAATACGATCCACGTCGGTTCCCAAAGGGGGTTGAGCTATGATTCAAATATGATCAAGAAAAACTCCCCAATGAGCTCGGCAATATGCCAATCAAGTGGCTATCGACAGCTATGTTCTCTTTGGTTCGAATACGACCTATGTTTGAACAGGAAGCCCCCAAGTGATCATATTTTTAACGGCTAGATTCGAATACGATCATAAGCCAGATCAACCTCCAAGTGACCATGTAATATTAAAATGAAAATAACAATGTTACATTTACCTTTGGAGGAAAAAAGGACAGAGGTCCTGCTTTATTATTTATCACAATATATACATGGCTATAGAAATATGTACATTATGAGAGCCGGTGGCTCAAGTGTAATAAGGCCGAAGCTGAGCTATGTTCCACGGCCAGCGGGTCTCCTCCTCCGACTTACGTGAATCTTTGTGCTCCCGAACATCGATAAGGTAGTATGACCCGTTGTGCAAGTTCTTGCTGATCACAAAGGGCCCTTCCCAAGGTGGGGATAGTTTGTGTGCATCTGTTTGATCCTGGATGAGCTGGAGCACCAAATCACCTTCCTGAAAGGTCCTGGACTTAACCCGGCGGCTATGATAGCGCCGCAGGTCTTGTTGGTAAATCTCCGAGCGAGCTGCTGCTACGTCACGTTGTTCGTCCAACAAGTCAAGAGCATCTTGACGCGCCTGCTCATTATCCGCCTCGACATAAGCCGCCACTCGAGGCGAGTCATGACGGATGTCGCTAGGGAGGACCGCCTCAGCTCCGTAAACCATGAAGAAAGGCGTGTAACCCGTAGACCTGTTAGGAGTAGTATTGATGCTCCATAATACGGGAGGTAACTCCTCCACCCAACAACCCGGCGTCCGTTGCAAAGGGACCAAAAGCCGGGGCTTGATGCCCTTCAAGATTTCCTGATTGGCTCTCTCAGCTTGACCATCGGATTGAGGGTGAGCCACTGATGAAACATCAAGCCGAATATGCTCTCGTTGACAAAAATCCGCCATGGCGCCCTTAGATAGATTGGTACCATTGTCAGTTATAATGCTGTGTGGAAAACCAAAGCAAAATATCACCTTTTTCATGAACTGAACCGCCGTGGCTACGTCACACTTACTAACTGGCTCTGCCTCAACCCACTTTGTGAACTTGTCAACCGCCACCAAGAGGTGGGTCTTCTTATCTTTGGACCTTTTGAAAGGCCCAACCATATCAAGCCCCCAGACTGCAACCGGCCAAGTGATTGGAATCATCCTCAACTCTTGAGCCGGCACGTGAGCTTGTCTTGAGAAATTCTGACAACCATCACATTTACTGACAAGTCCTCTGCATCAGCGTGAGCCATCAGCCAATAAAAACCATGACGAAAAGCCTTGGACACAAGGGATTTTGAGCCGGCATGATGGCCACAATCCCCCTCGTGAATCTCACGTAAAATTTCTTGACCTTCCTCAGAGGAAACACAACGCTGAAAAACTCCAGTGACACTGCGATGATGCAGCTCGCCATTGACAATTATCATTGACTTAGACCGCCGGGTTATTTGTCTGGCCAAAGTTTCATCCTCAGGCAATTCTCCCGGGTCATATAAGCCAAGTATGGCACTGTCCAATCTGGGATAACATGGAGAGCCGCCACCAATTGTGCTTCTGGGTCAGGAACAGCCAAGTCTTCCTCTGTAGGTAACTTGACAGAAGGGTTATGCAGAGTATCCAAGAAAGTATTAGGCGGCACCGGCTTTCGCTGAGAGCCTAACCGGCTTAATGCATCAGCCGCCTCGTTCTTTCTGCGATCGATGTGCTCTACTTGGTAACCCTGAAAATGTCCAGCAATGGCATCAACTTCGCGGCGATAAGCCGCCATGAGGGGGTCCTTGGAATCCCACTTGCCTGATACTTGTTGGGCCACCAAATCTGAGTCGCCAAAGCACCTTACCCGGCTTAAGCTCATCTCCTTAGCCATCTGAAGACCATGGAGCAAGGCCTCGTACTCAGCTGCATTGTTAGTACAGGGAAACATCAACCGTAGTACATAACAAAACTTGTCACCTCGAGGGGAAGCTAACACAACTCTAGCCCCTGAGCCCTCCAATTGCTTGGATCCGTCGAAGTGAATAGTCCAGTATGTATTATCCGGTTTCTCTTCAGGCACCTGCAACTCTGTCCAATCGTTGATGAAATCCACCAATGCTTGAGATTTGATAGCAGTGCATGGCACGTACTTTAGACCATGAGGCCCGAGTTCTATGGCCCACTTAGCAACTCTTCCTGTGGCTTCTCTGTTTTGGATGATATCTCCTAGGGGAGCAGAACTAACCACAGTGATAGGGTGGCCTTGGAAATAATGCTTAAGCTTCCGGCTTGCCATGAACACCCCATAAACAAGCTTCTGCCAATGTGTATACCGTTGCTTAGACTCAATAAGTACTTCACTGGCGTAGTAAACCGGCCGCTGAACCGGATGTTCCTTACCTGCCTCCTTACGCTCCACCACCACAGCCACACTGACGGCTCGTGTGTTAGCGGCTACATACTGTTGGTTTATGTAGCAATAATTCAAAATTTTCTACGCATCACCAAGATCAATCTATGGAGTCATCTAGCAACGAGAGAGAGGAGTGCATCTACATACCCTTGTAGATCGCGAGCGGAAGCGTTCAAGAGAACGGGGTTGATGGAGTCGTACTCGTCGTGATCGAAATCACCGATGATCCTAGCGCCGAACGGATGGCACCTCCGCGTTCAACACACGTACGGAGCAGCGACGTCTCCTCCTTCTTGATCCAGCAAGGGGGGAGGAGAGGTTGATGGAGATCTAGCAGCACGACAGCGTGGTGGTGGAAGTAGCGGGATTCCAACAGGGCTTCGCCAAGCGCTGCGGGAGGAGGGAGATGTGTCACGGGAGGGAGAGGGAGGCGCCAGGGCTTTGGTTTGCTGCCCTCCCTTTCCCCACTATATATAGGGCCAAGGGAGAGGGGGGGGGGGTGCGCAGCCTTGGCCCTTCCTCCAAGGAAGGGTGCCGCCAGGGAGGAGTCCATCCTCCCCAAGGCACCTCGGAGGTGCCTTCCCCTTTTAGGACTCTTCCTTTCCCTTATCTCTTGGCGCATGGGCCTCTTGGGGCTGGTGCCCTTGGCCATATAGGCCAAGGCGCACACCCCTACAGCCCATGTGCCCCCCGGGGCTGGTGGACCCCCGGACCCCTTTCGGCACTCCCGGTACAATACCGATAAAGTGCGAAACTTTTCCGGCGACCAAAATAAGACTTCCCGTATATAAATCTTTACCTCCGGACCATTCCGGAACTCCTCGTGATGTCCGGGATCTCATCCGGGACTCCGAACAACTTTCGGGTTACCGCATACTAATATCTCTACAACCCTAGCGTCACCGAACCTTAAGTGTGTAGACCCTACGGGTTCGGGAGACATGCAGACATGACCGAGACGACTCTCCGGTCAATAACCAACAACGGGATCTGGATACCCATGTTGGCTCCCACATGTTCCACGATGTTCTCATCGGATGAACCACGATGTCGAGGATTCAATCAATCCTGTATACAATTCCCTTTGTCAATCGGTATGTTACTTGCCCGAGATTCGATCGTCGGTATCCCGATACCTTGTTCAATCTCGTTACCGGCAAGTCTCTTTACTCATTCCGTAACACATCATCCCGTGATCAACTCCTTGGTCACATTGTGCACATTATGATGATGTCCTACCGAGTGGGCCCAGAGATACCCCTCCGTTTACACGGAGTGACAAATCCCAGTCTCCATTCGTGCCAACCCAACAGACACTTTCGGAGATACCTGTAGTGCACCTTTATAGCCACCCAGTTACGTTGTGACGTTTGGTACACCCAAAGCATTCCTACGGTATCCAGGAGTTGCACAATCTCATGGTCTAAGGAAATGATACTTGACATTAGAAAAGCACTTAGCAAACGAACTACACGATCTTGTGCTAGGCTTAGGATTGGGTCTTGTCCATCACATCATTGTCCTAATGATGTGATCCCGTTATCAACGACATCCAATGTCCATGGTCAGGAAACCGTAACCATCTATTGATCAACGAGCTAGTCAACTAGAGGCTTACTAGGGACATGGTGTTGTCTATGTATCCACACATGTATCTGAGTTTCCTATCAATACAATTCTAGCATGGATAATAAACGATTATCATGAACAAGGAAATATAATAATAACCAATTTATTATTGCCTCTAGGGCATATTTCCAACAGTCTCCCACTTGCACTAGAGTCAATAATCTAGTTCACATCACCATGTGATTAACACTCACAGGTCACATCACCATGTGACCAACATCCAAAGAGTTTACTAGATTCAACAATCTAGTTCACATCACTATGTGATTAACACTCAATGAGTTCTGGTTTGATCATGTTATGCTTGTGAGAGAGGTTGTAGTCAACGGGTCTGAACCTTTCAGATCCGTGTGTGCTTTACGAATATCTATGTCATCTTGTGGATGCTACCACGCGCTACTCGGAGCCATTTCAAATAACTGCTCTACTATACGAATCCGGTTTACTACTCAGAGTCATCCGGATTAGTGTCAAAGTTCGCATCGACGTAACCCTTTACGACGAACCCCTTTTCACCTCCATAATCGAGAAAATCCTTAGTCCACTAGATACGAAGGATAAGTTCGACCGCTGGCATGTGATCCATTCCTGGATCACTATTGTACCCCTTGACCAACTCATGGCAAGGCACACTTCATGTGTGGTACACAGCATAGCATACTATAGAGCCTACGTCTAAAGCATAGGGGACGACCTTCGTCCTTTCTCTCTCTTCTGCTGTGGTCAGGTCTTGAGTCTTACTCAATACTCACACCTTGTAACACAGCCAAGAACTCCTTCTTTGCTGATCTATTTTGAACTCTTTCAAAATCATGTCAAGGTGTGCATTCTTTGAAAGTATCATCAGGCGTCTTGATCTATCTCTATAGATCTTGATGCCCAACATGTAAGCAGCTTTATCCAGGTCTTCCTTTGAAAAACTCCTTTCAATCAACCCTTTATGCTTTCCAGAAATTTTACATCATTTCGGATCAACAATATGTCATTCACATATACTTATCAGAAATGTTGTAGCGCTCCCACTCACTTTATTGTAAATACAAGTTTCTAACAAACTTTGTATAAACCCAAAAACTTTGATCACCTCATCAAAGCATACATTCCAACTCCGAGATGCTTACTCCAGTCCTTAGAAGGATTGCTGGAGCTTTGCATACTTGTTAGCATCTTTCAGGATTGACAAAAAAACTTTTGGTTGTATCACATACAACCTTTCCTTACGAAAACTGGTAAGGAAACTTGTTTTGATATCCTATCTGCAAGATTTCATAAATAATGCAGTAACTGCTAACACAATTCCAACAGACTCTTAGCATCGCTACGAGTGAGAAAATCTCATCGTAGTCAACTCCTTGAACTTGTCGGAAAACATCTTAACGACAAGTCGAGCTTTCTTAATGGTGACACTTACCATCATTGTCTGTCTTCCTTTTAAAATCCATCTGCACCCAATAGCCTTACGACTATCAAGTATTTCTTCCAAAGTCTACACTTTGCTTTTATACATGGATCCTTTCTCGGATTTCATGGCCTCGAGCCATTCGTCGGAATCCGGGCCCACCATCGCTTCTCCATAGCTCGTAGGTTCATTGTTGTCTAGCAACATGATTTCCAAGACAGGATTACGTACCACTCTGAAGTAGTATGCATCCTTATCGACCTACGAGGTTTGGTAGTGACTTGATCCGAAGTTTCATGATCACTATCATAAGCTTCCACTTCAATTGGTGTAGGTGCCATAGGAACAACTTCCTGTGCCCTGCTACACACTAGTTGAAGTGACGGTTCAATAACCTTATCAAGTCTCCACCATCCTCCCACTCAATTCTTTTCGAGAGAAACTTTTCCTCGAGAAAAGACCCGTTTCTAGAAACAATCACTTTTGCTTCCAGATCTGAAATAGGAGGTATACCCAACTGTTTTGGGTATTCTATGAAGATGCATTTATCCGCTTTGGGTTCGAGCTTATCAGCCTGAAACTTTTTCACATAAGCGTCGCAGCCCCAAACTTTTAAGAAATGACAGCTTAGGTTTCTCTAAACCATAGTTCATACGGTGTCGTCTCAACGGAATTGCGTGGTGCCCTATTTAAAGTGAATGCGGTTGTCTCTAATGCCTAACCCATAAACAATAGTGGTAATTCGATAAGAGACATCATGGTATGCACCATATCCAATAGGGTGCAGTCATGACGTTCGGACACACCATCAGACTGTGGTGTTCCAGGCGGTATTAATTGTGAAACACTTTCCACAATGTCTTAATTGTGTGCCAAACTTGTAACACAGATATCTCTATGATCATATCATAGACATTTTATCCTCTTGTCACGACGATCTTCAACTTCACTCTGAAATTACTTGAACCTTTCAATAATTCAGACTTGTGTTTCATCAAGTAAATACACTCAGCATCTACTCAAATCATCTGTGAAGTAAGAACATATCAATATCCACTGCGTGCCTCAGCACTCATTGGACTGCATGCATCAAATGTATTACTTCCAACAAGTTGCTCTCTTGTTCCATCTTACTGAAACGAGGCCTTTCAGTCATCTTGCCCATGTGGTATGATTTGGATGTCTCAAGTGATTCAAAATCAAGTGAGTCCAAACGACCCATCTGCATGGAGTTTCTTCATGCATATATACCAATAGACATGGTTCGCATGTCTCAGTCTTTTCAAAAACGAATGAGTCCAAAAATCCATCTACATGGAGCTTCTTCATGCGTTCTATACCAATATGACTCAAATGGCAGTGCCACTAGTATGTGGTACTATCATCACTATTTTATATCTTTTGGCACGAACATGTGTATCACTGCGATCGAGATTCATTTTAGGTGCAAGACCATTGAAGGTATTATTCAAATAAACAGAGTAACCATTATTCTCCTTAAATAAATAACCGTATTGTGATAAACATAATCCAATCATGTTTATGCTCAACGCAAACACCAAATAACAATTATTTAGGTTTAACACCAATCTCGATGGTAGAGGGAGTATGCGATGCTTGATCACATCAACCTTGGAAACACTTCCAACACATATCATCATCTCACCTTTAGCTAGTATCCGTTTATTCCGCAGCTTTTATTTCGAGTTACTAACACTTAGCAACCGAACCGGTATCTAATACCCTGGTGCTGCTAGGAGTACTAGTAAAGTACACATTCATATAATGTATATCCAATATACTTCTGTCGACCTTGCCTGCCTTCTCATCTACCAAGTATCTAGGGTAGTTCTGCTTCAGTGACCGTTCCCCTCATTACAGAAGCACTTAGTCTCGGGTTTGGGTTCAACCTTGGGATTCTTCACTAGAGCAGCAAATGATTTGCTGTTTCATGAAGCATCCCTTTTGCTTGCCCTTGCCCTTCTAGAAACTGGTGGTTTTACTAACCATCAACAATTAATGCTCCTTCTTGATTTCTACTTTCGCGGTGTCAAACATCGCGAGTTGCTTCAAGGATCATCATATCTATCCCTGATATGTTATAGTTCATCACGAAGCTCTAATAGCTTGGTGGCAGTGACTATGGAGAACCATCACTATCTCATCTGGAAGATTAACTCCCACTCGATTCAACTGATTGTAGTACTCAGACAATCTGAGCACATGCTCAACGATTGAGCTTTTCTCCCTTAGTTTGCAGGCTTAAGAAACTTGTCAGAGGTCTCATACCTCTTGACGTGGGCATTAGTCTGAAATCCCAATTTCAGTCTTTGGAACATCTCATATGTTCTGCGACGTTTCAAAAACGTCTTGTCGCCACAATTTTAAACCGTTAGCATCACACACTGAACTATCACGTAGTCATCAAAACGTGTATGTCAGATGTTTCGTAACATCTACAGACGACGCTGAGGTTCAGCACACTGAGCGGTGCATTAAGGACATAAGCCTTCTGTGCAGCAATGAGGACAATCCTCAGTTTACGGACCCAGTCCGCATAATTGCTACTACCAACTTTCAACTAAATTTTCTCTAGGAACATATCTTTAAACAGTAGAGCTAAAGCGTAAGCTATGACATAATATGCAAAGACCTTTTGACTATGTTCATGATAATTGAGTTCATCTGATTATTAAATGAACTCCCACTCAGATAGACATCCCTCTAGTCATCTAAGTGATACATGATCCGAGTCAAACTAGGCAGTGTCCGATCATCACGTGAGACGGACTAGTCATCATTGGTGAACATCTCCATGTTGATCGTATCTACTATACGAATCATGTTCGACCTTTCGGTCTCTTGTGTTCCGAGGCCATGTCTGTACATGCTAGGCTCGTCAAGTCAACCTAAGTGTTTCGCATGTGTTCCGAGGCCATGTCTGTACATGCTAGGCTCGTCAACACCCATTGTATTCGAACGTTAGAATCTATCACACCCGATCATCACGTGGTGCTTCGAAACAACGAACCTTCGCAACGGTGCACAGTTAGGGGGAACACGTCTCTTGAAATTTTAGTGAGGGATCATCTTATTTATGCTACCGTTGTTCAAAGCAAATAAGATGTAAACATGACAAACATCACATGCAAATCATAAAGTGACGTGATATGGCCAATATCATCTTGCGCCTTTGATCTCCATCTTTGAGGCGCGGCAAGATCACCTTCGTCACCGGCATGACACCATGATCTCCATCATCGTGTCTTCATGAAGTTGTCTCGCCAACTATTACTTCTACTACTATGGCTAACGGTTAGCAATAAAGTAAAGTAATTACATGGCGTTTTCTGTGACACGCAGGTCATACAATAAATTAAGACTACTCCTATGGCTCCTGCCGGTTGTCATACTCATCGACATGCAAGTCGTGATTCCTATTACAAGAACATGATCAATCTCATACATCACATATATCATTCATCACATCCTTTTGGCCATATCACATCACATAGCATACCCTGCAAAAACAAGTTAGACGTCCTCTAATTGTTGTTGCATGTTTTACGTGGCTGCTATGGGATTCTAGCAAGAATGTTTCTTACCTACGCAAAAGCCACAACGTGATATGCCAATTTATATTTACGCTTCATAAGGACCCTTTTCATCGAATCCGATCCGACTAAAGTGGGAGAGACAGACACCCGCTAGCCACCTTATGCAACTAGTGCATGTCAGTCGGTGGAACCTGTCTCACGTAAGTGTACGTGTAAGGTCGGTCCGGGCCGCTTCATCCCACGATGCCACCGAATCAAGATAAGACTAGTAACGGCAAGTAAATTGACAAAATCGACGCCCACAACTACTTTGTGTTCTACTCGTGCATAGAAACTACGCATAGAACTGGCTCATGATGCCACTGTAGGAGAACGTAGCAATAATTCAAAATTTTCTACGCATCACCAAGATCAATCTATGGAGTCATCTAGCAACGAGAGAGAGGAGTGCATCTACATACCCTTGTAGATCGCGAGCGGAAGCGTTCAAGAGAACGGGGTTGATGGAGTCGTACTCGTCGTGATCCAAATCACCGATGATCCTAGCGCCGAACGGACGGCACCTCCGCGTTCAACACACGTACGGAGCAGCGACGTCTCCTCCTTCTTGATCCAGCAAGGGGGGAGGAGAGGTTGATGGAGATCCAGCAGCACGACAGCGTGGTGGTGGAAGTAGCGGGATTCCAACAGGGCTTCGCCAAGCGCTGCGGGAGGAGGGAGATGTGTCACGGGAGGGAGAGGGAGGCGCCAGGGCTTAGGTTTGCTGCCCTCCCTTCCCCCACTATATATAGGTCCAAGGGAGAGGGGGGGTGCGCAGCCTTGGCCCTTCCTCCAAGGAAGGGTGCGGCCAGGGAGGAGTCCATCCTCCCCAAGGCACCTCGGAGGTGCCTTCCCCTTTTAGGACTCTTCCTTTCCCTTATCTCTTGGCGCATGGGCCTCTTGGGGCTGGTGCCCTTGGCCCATATAGGCCAAGGCGCACACCCCTACAGCCCATGTGCCCCCCGGGGCTGGTGGACCCCCGGACCCCTTTCGGCACTCCCGGTACAATACCGATAAAGTGCGAAACTTTTCCGGCGACCAAAATAAGACTTCCCGTATATAAATCTTTACCTCCGGACCATTCCGGAACTCCTCGTGACGTCCGGGATCTCATCCGGGACTCCGAACAACTTTCGGGTTACCGCATACTAATATCTCTACAACCCTAGCGTCACCGAACCTTAAGTGTGTAGACCCTACGGGTTCGGGAGACATGCAGACATGACCGAGACGACTCTCCGGTCAATAACCAACAACGGGATCTGGATACCCATGTTGGCTCCCACATGTTCCACGATGTTCTCATCGGATGAACCACGATGTCGAGGATTCAATCAATCCCGTATACAATTCCCTTTGTCAATCGGTATGTTACTTGCCCGAGATTCGATCGTCGGTATCCCGATACCTTGTTCAATCTCGTTACCGGCAAGTCTCTTTACTCGTTCCGTAACACATCATCCCATGAGCAACTCCTTGGTCACATTGTGCACATTATGATGATGTCCTACCGAGTGGGCCCAGAGATACCTCTCCGTTTACACGGAGTGACAAATCCCAGTCTCGATTCGTGCCAACCCAACAGACACTTTTGGAGATACATGTAGTGCACCTTTATAGCCACCCAGTTACGTTGTGACGTTTGGTACACCCAAAGCATTCCTACGGTATCCGGGAGTTGCACAATCTCATGGTCTAAGGAAATGATACTTGACATTAGAAAAGCACTTAGCAAACGAACTACACGATCTTGTGCTAGGCTTAGGATTGGGTCTTGTCCATCACATCATTCTCCTAATGATGTGATCCCGTTATCAACGACATCCAATGTCCATGGTCAGGAAACCGTAACGATCTATTGATCAACGAGCTAGTCAACTAGAGGCTTACTAGGGACATGGTGTTGTCTATGTATCCACACATGTATCTGAGTTTCCTATCAATACAATTCTAGCATGGATAATAAACGATTATCATGAACAAGGAAATATAATAATAACCAATTTATTATTGCCTCTAGGGCGTATTTCCAACACATACAACAACAAGGGCTCCTTATCGATAGGAGCAGCAAGGACTGGCGGCTCAGCTAGCTGTCTTTTCAAATCCTCAAAAGCAGCATTAGCAGCGTCATTCCAGACAAAATCATCTGTTTTCTTCATCATCTGATATAGTGGCATGGCTTTTTCGCCCAACCGGCTTATAAACCAACTCAAAGCAGCGATGCGACCCGCCAGACGCTGGACGTCATTTATGCACGCCGGCTTAGCCAGAGAGGTGATTGCCTTGATCTTC
Source organism: Triticum aestivum (assembly GCF_018294505.1). Classification (NCBI taxonomy): domain Eukaryota; kingdom Viridiplantae; phylum Streptophyta; class Magnoliopsida; order Poales; family Poaceae; genus Triticum; species Triticum aestivum. The sequence continues at coordinate 289,404,363 of NC_057811.1, forward strand.
TCCGGGTTAGCTTCGACGCCTCTGTGAGAAACCAGAAAACCCAAGAGCTTGCCTGCAGGAACACCAAAAACACACTTGGCCGGATTAAGCATCATCTTGTAGACCCGGAGATTATCAAAGGTCTCTTTCAGATCATCTACTAAGGTTTCCTTCTCTCTGGATTTTACCACAATATCATCCACATAAGCATGAACGTTGCGCCCAATCTGATTGTGGAGACAATTCTGCACGCACCGCTGGTAAGTCGCATGTGCACTCTTGAGCCCAAAAGGCATAGACACATAACAGAAGGCTCCAAAGAGAGTGATGAACGCCGTCTTCTCTTGGTCCTTAACTACCATTTTGATCTGATGGTATCCAGAGTAAGCATCCAAAAAACTCAAACGCTCACAACCTGCCGTAGCATCAATAATTTGATCAATACGTGGGAGAGCAAAAGGATCAACCGGACAAGCCTTGTTTAAATCCGTATAGTCCACACACATACGCCAGGTGCCATTCTTCTTGAGCACGAGCACCGGGTTAGCTAACCATTCTGGATGAAAGACTTCAATGATAAACCCGGCCGCCAAGAGCCGGGCTACTTCCTCACCAATGGCTTTCCGCCTCTCCTCATTAAACCGCCGGAGGAATTGCCTGACTGGCTTAAATTTTGGATCAATATTGAGAGTGTGCTCAACGAGTTCTCTTGGTACACCCGGCATGTCAGAAGGTTTCCATGCAAAGATGTCCCTGTTCTCACGGATGAACTCGATGAGCGCGCCTTCCTATTTCGGATCCAGATTGGCACTGATGCTGAACTGCTTAGATGAGTCACCTGGAACAAAGTCAACAAGTTTAGTCTCATCGGCCGACTTAAATTTCATTACCGGCTCATGCTCCGTGGTTGGCTTTTTCAAAGACGTCATATCTGCTGGGTCAACATTATCCTTGTAAAACTTCAACTCCTCTGTTGCACAAACAGATTCAGCGTAAGCAGCGTCACCTTCCTCACACTCCAAGGCTATCTTTCGGCTGCCATGTACCGTAATGGTCCCATTGCGACCCGGCATCTTGAGCTGCAAATACACGTAACACGGCCGTGCCATGAACTTGGCGTAAGCCGGCCGCCCAAATAAAGCATGGTACGGGCTTCTTATTTTAACCACCTCAAAAGTCAGTTTTTCCGCCATGTAGTTGTACTCATCTCCAAAGGCTACTTCCAGCTCGATCTTACCGACTGGATACACCGACTTACCGGGCACCACCCCATGGAAAACAGTGTTGGACTGGCTGAGGTTTTTATCAGTTAATCCCATATGATGGAAGGTCTCATAATAGAGGATGTTGATGCTACTGCCTCCGTCCATGAGCACTTTAATGAATTTGTACCCCCCAACCTGAGGAGCCACCACCAAGGCCAGGTGACCCGGATTATCAACCCGGGGAGGGTGATCTTCCCTACTCCATACAATAGGCTGCTCAGACCATCTTAAATAGCGTGGAACCGCCGGCTCAACAGCATTTACAACCCTCTTATGAAGCTTCTGGTCTCGCTTGCATAGACTGGTAGTAAACACATGATACTGTCCACCATTGAGCTGCTTTGGATTGGTCTGGTACCCCCCCTTCTGCTGCTGCTGATTACCCTGGCCAGATTGTTGATTAAATCCTCCTTGAAAATTCTGAGAATTGGAATTAGAGCCGCCGCCCGGGCCATGAAAGCGGTCGGCGCCGGAGCCGCCGCCCTGCCCATTGTTGCCATTAAAAGCGTTGGAATTTTTGAAGGCTTTCATGATTGCGCAGTCTTTCCATAGATGAGTGGCTCCCTAGAGCCATGCCTTGGACAGGGCTCATTCAACAATTGCTCAAGCGTCGGGCCTGACCTGCCGGCTCGGGGAGGTGGTCTCACCTTACGTCGGTGGTTGTTACCCTGCGCATTGGTGTTGGCCACAAACTCCATACTGCCATCAGCCTTACGTTTGTTACCTCCCTAGTTCGCCGGGTTATGCTGAGGGCCCTTGCCGTTGCCATTCTTCTTTCCCTTCCCTATCCTTTCATCATCAGACGCGGGATCCTTGGTACTATCAGAGTCAGCGTACTTGACCAGAGCCGCCATCAGCGTACCCATATCATTGCAATCGCGCTTGAGCCGCCCGAGCTTCATCTTCAGGGGCGCAAAACGACAATTTTGCTCCAACATTAAGACTGCAGAGCCAGCATCCATCTTATCAGATGAATGTATTATCTCTTTGACCCGGCGAACCCAATGGGTTGTAGACTCGCCCTCTTGCTGCTTGCAATTAGTCAAATCCACAATTGACATAGATTGCCTACATGTATCTTTGAAGTTTTGGATGAACCGGGCTTTTAGCTCTGCCCATGACCCGATAGAATTAGGCGGCAGTCCTTTCAACCAAGTGCGAGCAGTCCCATCCAACATCATGGTGAAGTATTTGGCCATTACCGCCTCGCTGACCTCCAGCAACTCCATAGCCATCTCGTAGCTCTCGATCCATGCTCCGGGTTGTAAATCAGCCGTGTAATTAGGTACCTTCCTAGGTCCTCTGAAATCCTTGGGCAGACGTTCATTATGGAGAGCCGGCACCACACAAGGGACACCTCCGGTCCTTGTAGGTACGCCCGCCTCGATAGAAGCCGTCGGATAAACCGGGAGAGGCTGGTAAGCTGTCAGCTAAGTGTTGAAGATGTTTCGAGGATCGTAAACCGGAGGGAGTCGAGATTGAGCCTTCTGATGCCTCCTTCTCATGATCTCATTGGATGCGTTCTGATCCATCGTGAGCCGGAAAGACTGCGCCTGAATCAGCTGAGTCTGGGCGTCGAGAGCCGCCCGTTCTGCAGCCATCCTGATCCCTTCCACTGCCAGATCTTCCTTGGCTCTCGCTATATCCAGCTTTAACTGTGCCACCTCCGCATCATGTTGAGCTTGATCCGCTGGGACGACCGTAGCGGTTAACAGGGCCGTCATCTTATCTGTGAGATCCATTAGTACCTGAGCCGGCGAGTGCACAGGGCCTCCTGCCCCAGTGGCGGAGCTTTGAATAGGTTGTGTGCCGGCCATGAAGATTCTGACCCGGCTCGGCGGCTCAAAGGGGTCCGGAATACTGTCGCCATCGGAACAACCCCTAAGCCTGCCATCTTGAAGTTGATATAACGAGTCGGTCTCACCTGTGGACGACTCACCGTCAGAGCGGGTGGCCGTCTCCTCGCCAAATCCAGATCCTTCAGAGAGTTCTCCATGGACACATCCCACGAAAGCACGCTTCAAGGCCGGCAGAGTTCGGGCGGGTCTTGCACGCTGAGCCGTCTCGACGGGGTCGGTGCAGATGTCCGACTCAGGGCCCGGCTCGCTAATCTTGCCAATGAAAACGTGAATTCCGCCGAAGGGGACCCGGTACCCGTACTCAATTGAGCCGGCGTCGGGGCCCCAGCCTGCGTCGTCGATGTAGAGCTTGCCGTGACGACTTCTGGTCATCCGGCCCACAGCGTATCCCTTGAGCCCTTCGAAGCTGCCCTTCAAGAACTCAAATCCACCGTGCGCTGGCCCCATGGTGGGCGCCAACTGTCGTGGAATTGTCACGGCAGATGTCCTCATGCAAGGACTTAGTCGTGGAGCCATCGCAGCTAGGAAGCTTAAAGGGGTTAAACAGGACAAAGGACACGAGGATTATACTGGTTCGGCCCCTCACGTTGAAGGTAAAAGCCTACTCCAGTTGAGGTGGAATTACTTAGGGTTTCGATGACCAGGAGCTAAACCGCCCTGCCTGGCTATCGATCTGATCTTACTTGTCCTGAACCACCGCCGGGTCGTCCCTTTATATAGAAAGGTTAACGCCCTGCGGCTCTCAGAGTCCCGGCCGGCTCATAAACTGTGTCCGGCTTGGACTCTTAACTATTCTTGCCTTACACTACAAGTCATGCCACAACGGCGGTTTACCACTACGGGCCTTAAGTCGCCTCTGGGCCTTAGACCTATTACTAAACCGCCATCCTTAACCTGTCCTTGGGCTTCTGAATGAAGAGTTGTCGCAACGTAACCCGGCCCATCTCGGGCGGGTTACACCAGTATCTATATCCTCAACACATAGCATGAAACATATGGATCCAAATCAGCCCCTTACGAAGAAACGCATAAACTAGGGTTTACGCTTCTGTCACTCTAGCAACCCATCATCTACTTATTACTTCCCAATGCCTTCCCTAGGCCCAAACAATGGTGAAGTGTCATGTAGTCAACGTTCACATAACACCACTAGAGGAAAGACAACATACATCTCATCAAAATATCGAACGAATACCAAATTCACATGACTACTTATAGCAAGACTTCTCCCATGTCCTCAGGAAAAAACGTAACTACTCACAAATCATACTCATGTTCATAATCAGAGGGGTATTAATATGCATAAAGAATCTGAACATATGATCTTTGTAACATCCCAAAATTCTAAATTTTGGAATGTTATATTAAATAGATAGATTTGATTGATTGTTTGATTGTTGTGTGATTGATTGACTGAAAGTGAGTGAAATTCGAAACTTTTTGAAAGTTAAATGAGAGGGAATAAAAGGACTTTCCCAAACTTTCATGTTGCATTCATAAATTCAAATTGTTTTCACTAGAAAACCCTGGTGAGAAGATGACATGACTTCTTCCATTTAAATAAATGAAAAGGGTTTCGAAAAGATTTGAATTTCATTTGGAAATATTTTTAAATTTAGAAACTTTAAGCAACTCAATGATTTTCACGAGAGAAGATAAAATGACTTCTTCAAAACATATGAAATATGAGTTGGAAGTTTCAAAGAAATCAAATTGAAAATCCCTTTCGAAATTATTTTCAATTTGGGGTTATTTGGTTTTATCAAATTATTTTTCTCCAAAAATAAAATATATGGAAATTAGGGTAAAATGATTCCCTACATTAGAAAATTAGAGAGAAATAAATTTGAAATCATTTTGGTATTTTTAGAATTATTTTTGTTGGATTTTATTTCAATAGTAGGACTCTTGGCTTTATTTAAATTTGTGTGGATTTTGTTTGAAGCTAGAAAAATGTTCATATCGTAGAAAATCTTTTTCTGAAAATTCTGATATATAATATGCCTAAATTATATTTTGTTTTTATCTCTTTTGTTTTATTTCTTTATCTGTCTGTATTAAAAAAAACTTGCTTCTCGCCGACTGGGCCGGCCCAGCTTCTGCCAGGCCGCGGCCCAGCTCGCCCGTCGTCCCTGACCGGGACTCCTCTCGAGTCCGCATCGCCGCCGCCGCTCGCCGTGGTTGCCCCGGCCTCCTCTGCCCCCTCGCCCACGCCACCATCTCGCCCCGCCGCCCTTAAATACCGGCCCTGGGCCCCGCCTCTCTCTTTTCGACTCGCCTCGCCTCCACGCGCCGAGCCCCGCCGTCATCTCGCCGGACCTCGCCGCCGCCGCTGCAGCCACTCCGCCGCCGCCGCTCGATCCGCGCCGCTGCCGCTTGCGCTCGCCGCCGCTGCCCCGCGCCGCATCGCCTCGCGCCGCCGACGCCGCCCTGCCCCATCCCGCCGCCGCCGGAGTTCATCGCCGTCGCCGCCGGTTTTTCACTGAAAACCGCCCGCATCGGTATAAACCGCTAAACCGCCCGCATCGGTATAAACCGCTAACCGCCCGGTTTCCTTTATAGTCTCAGTTTTTTGTTTAGATTCGGGTTTTTTATTAGATTATTTAGTGAGCGTTCATTAGTTAACATTTTTCTTTCGTTAGGTTCTGTTAGCAAGCGTTCGCTCGATAGTTTTTTCTTTTTATTTTATTTTTCAGTCAGGGACCTGTTAGTAGTTATTTCTTTTACAGTTTAGTCCCTGATCTTCAAACCTTCGCTACTTTTCGCTCGTTCATCCAAATTCAACGAAACCAACGCCCACCTCTTTGTTATGATCCCCTCTATCCAGTTAAACAACTTAAACATATTTTTGAAAGTTTTAAAATTTGAATTCAAACAGATTTATATTCAAACTTGTTTTGTTCATAACTTGAGTTTCGTAGCTCCGTTTGAGTTGATTATTTTTGCTAATCGAAGCTCTTGACCTAAAGTTTATGATAAGGCAAAATTCACTTAATTTTGGTAATATAGAAATTGTTTTATGTTGCAAGAGTTATTTGCTTGGTTTTGATGTTTACCGAATGGTCTTCTTCGTTCTTTCAGATCTTTTTGTTTGATTGCTTATGTGTGGTTACTATTGCTTGCTTGCGATAGATTGACCGGAGTGTGACGAGTAGAACTATCAGGAGTTATGAGTGCGAATCATCTTCATCAACAGTACAGTCAAGTTCAGACTTTGATCATATCCCTTTCATACCCAGTTTTTGTGCATTAGTTTCACCCTCAAACATTGCATGAGTAGGATTGATAACATGTGGGTATTGGGAAGTAGTTGATGAGGTAGGAACCTATTGTCCTGCATTCAAACCTGGGAGTTACTTCTACGTTATGCTCAGACTGCTCTGCTATGCTCGTAGACATGGATTGGTTGAGTGTATCCATGACAGATGTGAGATTGTTTACTTAATGGTTCAACCTAAGGTGGCAACTTTAATACACATCTGGGTGGATTGGTAGGGGCACCCTGGGGATATACCAGTGGAATTGCTCGGACACCTGGGGATGTACCAGTGTTGTCCTAGGAGATCCCCGGGATATACCGTGTGATCATACTATGGTTCGCCACCCAGGCTCAAAGGGATCATAGAATTATTCATGCTAGAAACTTCCGTGTGCAGCCACAAGCCATTATGGGCTCTGGCATAGTTGAGTATGTTGCATGACCTCTTCCAGTGGTAGGCTAGCAAATGTAGGGGGATGTAGGTTGGTACTGTCTACCCGGGGTTAGAGTTAATGCTTCTGAAAGACTGTGTCTTGGTCATCCGTTTCTCAAACATCATGTAGTACGAGAAATCCAACGGAGGAGATCGAGTCTTGTGGGGAAAAGTGCGCAAACCTCTGCAGAGTGTACAAACTAATCATGGTTAGCCGTGTCCCCGGTTATGGACATTTTGAGTATCTGGTTCTTGGATTATCATGTTGATCTCATCACTCTAAATTAATTTGTTGGGTTGATAATTACTTTTAATTGGGATTGAGATGGGGGTACCATTCTCAATGTTTGTTCAACTACCATGATAGTTAAATCAATTATACTCCTTTGTAGTAGGGAAAAATTGGCTTTTCGCAAAAACATTATAACCATAGAGCTTTTCCACCAGCCAAATATGCATGTAGTGATAGTTATTATTCATCGTTATCCTATGGTGTGAATTTGCCAGTACATTCAATGTTCACACACTCATTCTAGTTGTCGGTGCTCATACTTTTTCATTGTATTATCCATGCTAGTTTATTTTCCTTTTTATGCTTTCTTCTTGTGTGTTTGAAAAACCTTAAGAAAAACAAAAAAAATAGTAGTAGCTTTTAGCTAGTTTACTTTCTTGCTTGTAGTAGTAATAATTAAAAGAAAACCCAAAAAGATTTCTCGTTCTTCTTTTGCTTGTTGGGAGCTTTCCCGTGTAAATAGTTTTATTTCTTTTCTTGTTCTTTGGGGGTCGAGAGAAGAAGACCATAATGAAAATGTTGGAGTGGCTCTTATATGCATTATTGTTGATTTAACCAAGAGCCCATATTATCTTGTCTTCTCCTTTGTATTGAATGCCTGCAGATTCCAGCTTAGTCCAATGCACGTGCACTATTATTATTATTATTCACATCGTTCGGTCGTGCAAGTGAAAGGCAATAATGATGATATATGATGGACCGATTGAGAAGAGAGAAGCTGGTATGACCTCGACCTCTCTTGTTTTTGTAAATATGATTAGTTCATCGTTCTTGATTCAGCATATTATGAAGAAACATGTTTGTAATGACAATTAGAGATTATAGTTGCTTATGCCATGCTTAATTAGCTAGGAGTTTATAATGGTTCACCTTGCGTGCCAACATGCTATTAAAATGGTTGTGATGTGGTATGATAGGGTGGTATCCTCCTTTGAATGATTCAAGTGACTTTGAAAGGATCAATATAGTTGACTAGAGGGGGGTGAATAGGCAACTAACAATTTTTAGCTTTTCTTTACCAAATTAAACTTTGCATCAAAGTAGGTTGTCTAGATATGCAACTAGCTAGACAACCTATATGATGCAACAACAAAAAGCACACAAGCAAGCAAGGTATATAACACAAATAAGCTTGCACAAGTAAAGGGATGAAATAACCAAGAGTGGAGCCGGTGAAGACAAGGATGTGTTACCGAAGTTCCTTCCCTTTGAGGGGAAGTATGTCTCTGTTGGAGCGGTGTGGAGGCACAATGCTCCCCAAGAAGCCACTAGGGCCACCGTATTCTCCTCACGCCCTCACACAATGCGAGATGTCGTGATTCTATTATTGGTGCCCTTGGACGCGGCGACCGAACCTTTACAAACAAGGTTGGGGCAATCTCCACAACTTAATTGGAGGCTCCCAACGACACCACGAAGCTTCACCACAATGGACTATGGCTCCGAGGTGACCTCAACCGTCTAGGGTGCTCAAACACCCAAGAGTAACAAGATCCGCAAGGGATTAGTGGGGGGAATCAAATTTCTCTTGGTGGAAGTGTAGATCTGGGCCTTCTCAACCAATCCCTAGAAAATCAACAAGTTTGATTGGCTAGGGAGAGAGATCGGGCGAAAATGGAGCTTGGACCAACAATGGAGTTTGGGGATGGAAGAGGTGAGTCTTCTTGGAGAAGAAGACCCCTTTATATACTGGGGGGGACACATCCAACCGTTATGCAGCTGGCAGCCCGCATCTGGGCGGTACTACTGTTGCAGGAGCGGTAGTACCGCTGCCACAACGGCACTACCGCTGTGGCAAGCAGGCAGACGGGCAAACAGGACTGAGAAAGAAGAGGTACACGAACTAGGGCGGTACTACCACCCATAGGCGGTACTCCCGCTTCCTACAGCCGCTGGAAAAACAGGGGAGGTGGCGAGCAAAGCGTCAGTGGAGCGGAAGTAGGAGCGGTACTACCGCCCTCAGGGCGGTACTACCGTGCCCTACTGCCTTCCCTACTACCGCCCCCTGTGTGGTCCTATACGAAAACCTGACACGAAAAAGTCGAGACCACAGCAGGAGCGGTAGTACCAGCGGCACTATCAAGCGGTACTACCGCCCTGGCCGCGGTACTACCGCTGAGCACAAGGCACCCCTTGTTTTGCACAACACAGAAACTCCAACAAGTGGGAAGAAGGCGTGGGAACAAGGAGGATGTGTACGTGATGATTCCACCCATACTCTTCCGAAATGGATCCCCTCTTGATAGTACGGTTATCCCTACGACTCAATTCCACCGAAAAGAAACGAAGGAAAATAATCCGTCTAAAAGTGAAGTCCTCGAGGGGGAACAATCACAACGTGCCCTTATATTTGATCACCTAAAACACTTAGTGCACACGATTAGTCCGCAAACGTATTATCATCTATCACCAAAACTACTTAAGGGATAAATATGCCCTTACAATCTCCCCCTTTTTGGTGGATGGATGACAACATGGGATTTGCACAAAATAGTAACTAAAAATAAGCAAACCCCCTTCTAACAAAATATAGACGGGCTCCCCCTAGAGGTGTGCACCAAAGGAATTAGCATGAAAGGCTATGTGCACATCTATAGGATCAAAATCCCCCTATATTTTGTAGGCAGGCAACATCCATGCATAAGAGAATAACAACAAGTACAACTAAGCAAGGACTAGCAAGAGAGCAATAATATAAATGCGGAAAAATGAAGCAGCTCACAATATAGTAGGGTACTTGATACTAAAGTAGATAGGATAGGGTAGTTCACATATGTCTTACACCATATGGTCTTGCTCAAAGCCGAAAGAAAGCGAACAAAAACGAACGAACACAACGAACACGAGACACGAGACACAAACGAACACGAACACACCAACACACGACCTAAAGCAAATCCCTAACTCTCCCGTTTTGGCAGCAAGACACCAAAAGGGACGACACGAAACACAATGGTAGTAGGTCTCAATGGCATCACCAGTCATGCTCCTCCTCCTCCTCATCTTCAGAAACCTCTGCCGCTCGGGGAGAAGTATGAACTCCGGTGTCCTCCTCAGTGTCAGACCACGGGCAATGCACTCTAATCCAGGACTCCTCATCAGTGATCCTCTCCTCAGAGCCATCTGGAACCTCAAGGCCCACCTATCTCATAATAGCCTTGTCACGGCGACGAGCCATCTTGGCCTCCTTGTGAGCCTTGTACTGGCCCTTAGCCCGAAGGCAGAATAGACGCTTCATCTTCTCCTTGAGTTTGTTTGCCCAAGAGGGCTCCTCAGATCGAAGCACATACTCCGGCCCATCATCCTCCTCCTCCTCCTCATCAGATAGGACAGTCTCCTACACTGGAGGTTCCGGAGTAGACGAACTCCACTTCTCCTTCTGACGCAGCTCGATAGTGTCATGAGACACCATGTTGTCTGTGACAAGTTCCTCATCTCGAAACTTGACTGCCCAAGTGTCCTCGATAAGCTGCATAAGATAGGGCCCATAGATGATGCACTTGCGCTCCATGACAGCAGAGTGAAGCTCAGACCACATCACATGTGACACATCCATCACCTGTTGAGAGCCCTGATGTTCTTGACAGAACAGAAGCATGTCAACAAGGTAAGAGTGCACCTGATCCAAGTTGCCAATCCGAGGGAACAGGGAGTTCTGGAAGATCCGATGCATGATGTCAAGGAAGGGCCAGAGCTCATAAGTAACCTTCCCAGTCTCTGACACCTTCCTGGTAGAAAAGGGCCAAAGCTTCTCCTTATGAGTAGCAGCAATCTCCTTATGAGGGCGAAACCCAAGTGGGGTCTGGGCACCCTCATCATCGTATGATAAGCTGACCATGAAGTCCTTCCATGGGGTGGACAGAAGACGGCCATTGGTCATCCAAGTCAGAGTGCGGGCTGGATCATGCCCAAAGTGAACGCTGGTAAAGAACTGGGCCACGAGCTCGACATCAAAGTCCTTGTTGAATGAAATGATCCTCTTGATATCCAACTCCTCACACCTTGAGCATGCCCAAAGTATTGCAAGTCCTTCTCCATGTGCGAGAGATCGACAGACTTGACCTTCACAAACAAGTTCTTCTTCTTCTTCAAGACATCGTGATAGATAGACTGCTGAAACCTGTTCCAGAATGGACGGCGCAGAAGAGCAGGCTCCTGGTCCGCATGGTAGAGATTGAGCTTCCTCTTGTTACAGAAATCCATTCCAGACATCTGATTGGCAGGCTTGCGCAAAGCGGAGGTCTTCGATGTTGGTACCTTGGCCTTGCGCTTTGGCGGCTCAGAAGAGACACCCTCACCACCACCACCAGCAGACGCTGGAACATCTGACGAGCGATAGCGCTTGGAACCAGTTGCACGGTCTGGATTCGTGCGGCGAGCCTGATGCCCGGAGCTACTACCACCTGAAAGCACACGCACACAAAGACCACAAAAGCAAGAGAGCATAAGCCAGGGAAAGACGAAGACCAACAAGAGGATTAGGTATAGAAACAGGAGCAATGGCATCTCAGGGCGGTAGTACCGTGCACCAGAGCGGTAGTACCGCTTATAAGCGGTAGTACCGCTAGGGTACAGTGGTAGTACCGCTTGAGCGGTTGTAGCGAGCTGACACCTACCGCGGCAAGATCCGGTACTACCGGAGATGCAAAAGATCATATTTCTACACCTAATCGACAAACACCCTAGTCTAGCAGTCTCCCAAGTCCTTCCTAAGCCTCGATTCAACAACTAAATCGAGGGATGCAACGAGTATAGCCCCAAAACCTAGATTCAAGAAGGAGAACCAAGGGAGAGAAGAACGGGGGCAATACCGGCATCCATGGCACGAGGAGAGGGTGGGGAATGATCCCACCGGACGGAAACGAGGGAGCCGGCCTGAATCCGACGGCCCGGCGGCGAGCCTCCAGTTCTTGGGGAGTCGCCTGAGAGAGGATAGGACGAGGGGATGGGGCAAACTGAATGGGTATGGGGGAGTAGACACTCCTCGTGCCCGATACATACCCCACACGCCCAGCCCCAAGCGGTAGTACCGCGCAAGGCACGGTAGTACCGCCCTGGTGCAGATCTGGAGCACGAAGCGCCCATTGAACCACTCCACGGTAGTACCGTGTCGGCCGGGCGGCAGTACCGCTTATAAGCGGTAGTACCGCTCTGCCGACGCGGTAGTACCGCTCGGGCGCCCCGAAGCAGAAACAAGGAGGGAAAAGAAGACTTATGCTCGACTAGAGAAAAAACAGTAGGACCACACAAGACACGACAAGCCAAACCCGAACACGACCACACCAAAACACAACCACTCACAAGAGAGAAGCACAAGCAACAAGAAACACACAGACAAACTCACAAGAGAGGGCAGTGGCCGTGGCCACCTATGTTTGAGAAAATGGTATGGCGCCGCGAAGAATTATCCTTGGGCCCATGACCAAAACTCGTCTCTGAAGCACAAGTACCATAAAAAATGGCTAATGTGAAAGACTCAATCAATTTATGCATAATGGGGGGAGGAAGAGTTCATTGAGAGAACAACACTCCCCCTATGTCCATGCCTACACCTAAACAGGACAACAAGTTGAGTATGGTGGGATGTGCAAGGGTTCAAGTCACATTGCTCGAATCAATGATATTTATCTCATGCCTTAACTCACAAAATCTTGCTTCATCCAAGGGCTTCGTGAAAATATCTGCAAGGTTATCATGAGTGCTGACATAGTTGAGCTCGATCTCCCCTCGCCTAATGTGATCCCGGATGAAGTGATACCGAATCTCAATATGCTTCATCTTGAAGTGTTGGACCGGGTTGAGAGAAATCTTGATGGCACTTGCATTGTCACATCAAAGAGGCACTTTGTCACAAATGACACCGTAATCCTTTAAAGTTTGCCTCATCCAAAGAAGTTGTGCACAACAACTACCGGCCGCCACATACTCCGCTTCGGTGGACGAGAGAGACACACAACTTTGTTTCTTGAAAGACCAACTCACCAAAGAGCAACCAAGAAATTGGCACCCTCCGGAAGTGTACTTCCTATCCACTTTGTCTCCTGCCCAATCGGAGTCCGAATATCCTACAAGCTTGAAGTTTGCTCCTCTTGGGTACCATAAGCCAAAGTTTGGGGTATGATCCAAATATCGAAAGATTCGCTTGACCGCCACAAAGTGGCTTTCCTTAGGTGCGGCTTGAAACCGTGCACAAATTCCCACACTCAACATGATATCCGATCTAGATGCACAAAGGTAAAGCAAGGAGCCAATCATGGAGCAATATACCTTTTGATCCACCGCTTTACCATTGGGATCAATGTCAAGTTGGCACTTGGTGGGCATTGGAGTGGAAGCCGGCTTGACATCACTTAGCTTGAATCTCTTTAGCATGTCTTGAGTGTATTTGGCTTGGTTGATGAAGGTTCCTTCTCTTCTTTGTTTGACTTCGAATCCAGGGAAGAACTTCAACTCTCCCATCGAAGACATCTTGAACTTAGAGGTCATGAGAGCGGCAAATTCCTCATTGAAAGCTTTGTTAGGGGAACCAAAGATAATATCATCAACATATAGTTGGCACACAAACAACTCCCCTTTGACCTTCTTAGTAAAAAGAGTGGGGTCGATTAGCCCACTTCAAATCCACGGTCTTGTAACAACTCGGTAAGGTGGTCATACCACGCACGTGGGGCTTGTTTAAGTCCATAGAGTGCCTTATCGAGTTGATACACATGATCGGGAAAGTAGGGATCCTCGAACCCGGGGGGTTGCTTGACATATACCAACTCATTAATAGGACCATTAAGAAAAGCACTTTTAACATCAATTTGTTGCAACTTAAAGTTGTGATGAGAAGCATAAGCAATCAACAAATGAATGGATTCAAGGCGAGCAACGGGAGCAAAGGTTTCACCGTAGTCGATACCCTCGACTTGGGAGTAGCCTTGTGCCACCAATCTTGCCTTGTTGCGAACGATGGTCCCATGAGCATCTTGCTTGTTCTTGAATATCCACTTGGTTCCAATGACATTGTGGTTCCCCGTTGGCCTTGGCACCAATCTCCACACCTTGTTGTACTTGAAGTTGTTGAGTTCTTCATGCATGGCATTAAGCCAATCCGGATCTTTGAGCGCCTCATATACCTTTTGGGGTTCAACACAAGAGACAAACGCGTGATGTTCACAATAGTTTGCCAATTGTCTATGAGTGCTTACCCCCTTTTGAATGCTTCCAAGCACATTATTCATGAGATGACCCTTGGTGGAGAGCTTGGAAGAAATCTTGGCGGCACGACGCTCCAATTCCTCCTCGGGGGTGAGTTGAGGAGCGGTCACTTGATCATCTTGAGCGACATCTTGAGCTTGTTCTTGATCTCGAGGAAGCACTTGATCTTGAACTTGCTCGGAGAAGAGAACTTGACCTTGGGCATCACTTGATGTTACAACACCATCTTGGGATTGATCTTGCCCTTGGTCTTGTTCTTGAGGTTGAGGGCCTTCACTTTGTTCTTCGGAAGAGTGTGGGCCTTGGGTTGGTGATGGCTCCACTTGAGTGGAGCATTGTCCTTCTCCTTCGGCCACAAGGGGTTCCTCGATGGGTAGGATAAAACCAACACCCATTCTTCTTATGGCTTGAGGAGGAATTTCATCACCTACATCACAAGTGCCACTTTGCTCCACTTGGGAGCCATTATTCTCATCAAACTCCATGTTACACGTCTCCTCAATAAGCCCCGTGGACTTATTGAGGACACGGTAAGCATGAGAGTTTGTAGCATAACCAAAAAATATGCCCTCATAAGCTCTAGCCTCAAATTTAGACAAACGAACACCTTTCTTGAGAATGAAACACTTACGCCCGAACACCTGAAAGTACTTGAGGTTGGGCTTGTTACCGGTCAGTATCTCATATGGAGTCTTGTTCAAGCCTTTGCGGAGGTAGAGACGATTTGATGCATGATACGCGGTGTTGATGGCTTCGGCCCAAAAGTTGTATGGAGACTTGAACTCCGCCATCATGGTCCTTGCCACATCCATCAACGTCCGGTTCTTCCTCTCTGCAACACCATTTTGTTGAGGGGTGTACGGTGCGGAATATTGATGCTTGATCCCCTCATCACTAAGAAACTCATCCAAGGTGTAGTTCTTGAACTCGGTGCCATTGTCACTTATTATTGTCAAGATCTTTGCATTGTGTTAACGTTGGGCTTCATTTGCAAAGTCAATGACGGTTTGTTGGGTCTCGCTCTTCTTCTTGAAGAAATATACCCAAGTGTATCTTGAATAGTCATCCACAATCACCAAGCAATACTTCCTACCCCCAAGACTATCAAAGGGTGGAGGCCCAAAGAGATCCATATGAAGGAGCTCCAAAGGCCTCTTTGAGTAAATGATATTCATGGGAGGGTGAGCCTTTTCATGTAGCTTTCCTTCGATACAAGCACTAGCACGATCTTTAGCAAAACTAACATTCGTTAGTCCACGGACATGGTCCCCCTTGAGAAGAATTTGCAAAGATCTCATATTGACATGGGCTAGACGGCGATGCCAAAGCCATCCCATGTCAACTTTAGCCATTAGGCATGTCGCGGTCTTAGTGGGTCGCTCCGAAAAGTTAATCACATAGAGACCGTTCTCGACATGCCCAACAAAGGCTACTTTAAGAGTCTTGCTCCACAAGAGGGCCACGGTATCAATATCAAAGAAGGTGGCAAAGCCCATGAGTGCAAGTTGACGAACGGAAAGTAAATTGTATGCAAGGGACTCAACAAGCATGACCTTCTCGATCGTGAGATCATGAGAAATGACAACCTTGCCGAGTCCCAATACCTTGGACGACGAGGCATCACCCCACTCGACATTGGTGGGCATAGATGGAATCTTGTGCACGTCCACCACCAAGTCCTTGCTTCTGGTCATATGATTTGTAGCTCCACTATCGAGCAACCATGATCCCCCACCGGAAGCAAACACCTACAAGAGATCAATGCTTGGTTTTAGGTACCCATTTTGTAATGGGTCCTTTGATGTTAGTGACAAGGGTCTTAGGAACCCAAATAGACCATTCAATGTACTCATAGGGAGAACCAACAAACTTGGCATAAACATGCCCATCACTAGCACGACATAACACATAAGAAGGGTTAAAGTCGTCGGCTTTGTTGGAAGGGGTGGCATTGCCCTTCTTGACACCACCACCCTTCGCATTGTTCTTCTTCTCCTTGGAAGCACCCTCTCCCTCCTTCACAAAAGTTTGCTTGAGAGGAGAAGGTCGTTTGGTCCTGTCATTCTTCTTCTTGTTCTTGGGCTTGGGTGCGAACCCAATCCCCTCCTTGGCTACAACTTCCTTTTGATTACTCAAAAGGTCGTTGAGGTTCTACTCACCTTGTATGCGTGACACAAGGACTTTCTCAAGTTGCTCCTTCAACCTAGCATTCTCCTCAATAAGATGCACATGCTCACAACAAGGGTTAGTAGCGCATTATCAATTAAAACCATATGAGGAAAGGTGGCTTTCTCCTTGGTTAGCTTCACTTGAAGTTGATCATGAGACTCTTTAAGACTAGCATGATTACCCTTCAAGGCCTTGTGAGCCTTGTCAAGTATATCAAACTCCTCCTTGAGTCTAGCAAGATCAATCCCAAGTTTGGCTTTCTCGGAATTTAGCACACGAGATACAACAAGAGCATGATAAAGATCTTTCTTTAGTTTAGCATGATCATCGTTGTATGACTCCTCAAGAGCCAAAAGAAGACCACGCTCTTCCTCAGGAGCATTGGAAAGATCCGAAATCTCATCGGCATAGTCACGACTATGCCCCTCCATCTTAGAGATGGTATCTTCATGAGCCTCGATCATGTCATTGGCTTCACCAAGTTGTTCCAAGAGAGCAACGAAGTGCTTCTTGGATTTACCCTTGAGTTTACCCATAAAGGACTCAAACTCATTCTCCTCCACATTAGATCCCTCATGTTCATCGATGCAATCCGTCAAAGAAGGATGATTAAAGATGGTAGTTTTGATGTTGGGGGTTACGTTGTTGGTGGCTTTAGCCATGAGGCACTTGGCGGTGATGCTCTCATTAGGTGAGTCGAAGATAGACACCCGTGAGGTCGTTGCACAACGGAGGCCATGGCACCTGACTCACCATCTTCTTCTTCATCATCATCCTCATTGTACTCTTCTTGTACCACCAATGCCTTGGGAGGAGTCTTCTTGGTGAAGTTTCTCTTGTTGGGGAAAGACTTGGCCTCATCCTTTCGAATGAGCTTGCCACCATTGTCTTCCCTCTTCTCATAAGGGCACTCCGCAATAAAATGGCTCACATTGCCACAATTATAGCAAGTCCTTACACGTTGCTTGACCTTTGCGCCACTTGGATTGTTCTTGTTGAAGTTGGGCCTAGAGTTCTTCTTGCTCCAGAATTGCCTTGAAGCAAGAGCCATGTGTTCATGATAGGCATACTTTGTATCTTCGGGGTTGCTCTCCTCCTCTTCCTCTTCATCCTCTTCTTCCACATTAACCTTGGCCTTTAGTGCAAGGTTGGGCTTCTTTTCTCTTTGAGAACGTAGCACCGCATTGTCGGTGTTTTGTTCATAGCCACGAACTCATCCAACACTTCACTTGAGGACAAGGTGTGAAAGTCCGGCCTTTGACGAATGACGGAGGACATGGCCTTGTGGTAAGGCATCATTGCCTTGAGGAATTTGCGCTTGATCCAATTGTCATCCGTGTCCTTGCTTCCATGATCTCGGAGTGAGACCGCGAGTTTGGCCACTCTCCGATAAAGCTCACGAGGTTCTTCATCTTCTTTCATTGCAAACTCATCGGCTTCATCTTGCACCACTTCATAGTTGGAGCGTTGAATGCTTGCGCTTCCCCTGTAGAGGGAAACAACTTGGTGCCATGCATCTTTGGCCATGGAGTAGGGCCGGAGATGAGGAAGATCTTTGGGGGGAATTGCTTCTTGGATGATGAAGAGAGCATTCTCATTGAATTGATTATCCGCGGCTTCTCTAGGAGTGAAGTTGCTTCGGTCATGCGGATAGAAACCTTCTTCAATGATTCTCCAAAGATTAGTATTCACATGATTTAAATGACGCTTAAAGCGATAGACCCAAGAATCAAAGTCCTTATTTTTCACAATCTTAGGGGCAGGGCCGACATGATTCAAATGAGTGGAAGGAACCGGTCCACCATAAACAAGTGGAGGTTCCACATGGGCAAAGATGCCGGTGCCATTTTTACCACTAGAAGAAGGAGCTTTTTCACTAGTAGCTCCCCCCTTGTCGGAGTTAGCATCCGTCACCTTGTTAGTGGGATCACCCACTTTCAACAGTGCGGTGGATAGTTTAGGCCCTTCTAAGAATTTATTAAACATACTTTCAACCTCGGTCGTCATGGAGGTCTTCAATGTGTCAAAGGCCACATTGAATTCCTCACGAGAGACCGCGGTTCCCCGATCGGCCGTAGACGAGATTGGATTCACACGGGAGTGCTCCTCCGCACCGTCTACGGTGTCAACCATACTCTTCGGACGGCAAAGTCCTTAATAAAGAGACAAGGCGCTGATACCAATTGAAAGGATCGATATAGTTGACTAGAGGGGGGGGGTGAATAGGCAACTAACAATTTTTAGCTTTTCTTTACCAAATTAAACTTTGCATGAAAGTAGGTTGTCTAGATATGCAACTAGGTGGACAACCTATATGATGCAACAACAACAAGCACACAAGCAAGCAAGGTATATAACACAAATAAGCTTGCACAAGTAAAGGGATGAAATAACCAAGAGTGGAGCCGGTGAAGACGAGGATGTGTTACCGAAGTTCCTTCCCTTTGAGGAGAAGTACGTCTCCGTTGGAGCGGTGTGGAGGCACAATGCTCCCCAAGAAGCCACTAGGGCCACCGTATTCTCCTCACGCCCTCACACAATGCGAGATGCCGTGATTCCACTATTGGTGCCCTTGGAGGCGGCAGCCGGACCTTTACAAACAAGGTTGGGGCTATCTCCACAACTTAATTGGAGGCTCCCAACGAAACCGCGGAGCTTCACCACAATAGAATGTGGCTCTGAGGTGACCTCAACCGTCTAGGGTGCTCAAACACCCAGGAGTAACAAGATCCGCAAGGGATTATTGGGGGGAATCAAATTTCTCTTGGTGGAAGTGTAGATCCGGGCCTTCTCAACCAATCCCTAGAAAATCAACAAGTTTGATTGGCTAGGGAGAGAGATCGGGTGAAAATGGAGCTTGGAGCAACAATGGAGTTTGGGGATGGAAGAGGTGAGTCTTCTTGGAGAAGAAGACCCCTTTATATAGTGGGGGGACACATCCAACCGTTATGTAGCCGGCAGCCCGCATCTAGGCGGTACTACCGTTGCAGGAGCGGTAGTACCGCTGCCACAGCGGCACTACCGCTGTGGCAAGCAGGCAGACGGGGAAACAGGACTGAGAAAGAAGAGGTACACGAACTAGGGCGGTACTACTGCCCTGAGGGCGGAACTAACGCCCATAGGCGGTAGTCCCGCTTCCTACAGCCGCTGGAAAAACAGGGGAGGGCGGCGAGCAGAGCGTCAGTGGAGCGGAAGTAGGAGCGGTACTACCGCCCTCAGGGCGGTACTACCGTGCCCTACTGCTGTCCCTACTACCGCCCCCTGCGTGGTCCTATACGAAAACCCGACACGAAAAAGTCGGACCACAGCAGGAGCGGTAGTACCAGCGGCACTAACAAGCGGTACAGGCGGTACTACCGCTTAGCACAAGGCACCCCTTGTTTTGCACAACACAGAAACTCCAACAAGCAGGAAGAAGGCGTGGGAACAAGGAGGATGTGTACGTGATGATTCCACCCATACTCTTCCGAAACAGATCCCCTCTTGATAGTACGGTTATCCCTACGACTCAATTCCACCGAAAAGAAACGAAGGAAAATAATCCGTCTAAAGTGAAGTCCTCGAGGGGTAACAATCGCAACGTGCCCTTATATTAGATCACCTGAAACACTTAGTGCACACGATTAGTCCGCAAACGTATTTTCATCAATCACCGAAACTACTTAAGGGACAAATATGCTCTTACAGACTTGACTTGGCACATGTTCACACATGTAGTTTAAACAAATCAACATAGCCTTCACGATATTTATGTTCATGGTGGATTATATCCTACTCATGCTTGCACTCAATGTTCATTAATTTTAATGCATGTTCATGACTGTTGTCGCTCTCTAGTTGGTCGCTTCCCAGTCTTTTTCTAGCCTTCACTTGTACTAAGCGGGAATACTGCTTGTGCATCCACTTCCATAAACCCCAAAGTTATTCCATATGAGTCCACCATACCTTCCTATATACAATATCTACCTGCCGTTCCAAGTAAATTTGTATGTGCCAAACTCCAAACTTTCAAATGAAATTCTATTTTGTATGCTCGAATAGCTCATGTATCAACTAGGGCTGTCTATATCTTCCATGCTAGGCGGGTTATTCTCAAGAGGTGTGGACTGCACTCCTCAATCACGAGAAAATGGCTGGTCACCGGGATGCCCAGTCCCATGCTCAAACCAAATCAAAATAATTGCAAACAAAACTCCCCCAGGACTGTTGTTAGTTGGAGGCACCCGATGTTTCGGGCAAGCCAGGGATTGATGCTTGTTGGTGGTGGGGGAGTATAAATTTTACCATTCTGCTTGGGAACCGCCTATAATGTGTGTAGCATGGAAGATATCGAGATCTCTCGGTTGTTATGTTGACAATGAAAGTATGCCGCTCAAAATATTATTTATCTCTATTTCAAAAATCGAGCTCTGGCACCTCTACAAATCCCTGCTTCCCTCTGCGAAGGGCCTATCTATTTACTTTTATGTTGAGTCATCACCCTCTTATTAAAAAGCACCAGCTGGAGAGCACCGATGTCATTTGCATCCATTACTATTAATTTATATTGGGTATGACTATGACTGGATCTATTTTACCATGAATTACAATGTTTAGTCAGTCCTCGATCTTCAAAGGTGCTCTGCATTTATATTTTGCGGTCTCAGAAAGGTCTAGCGAGATACCATCTTGTTATATCATATTATGATTGTTTTGAGAAAGTGTTATCATCCAAGATTTATTATTATTGCTCGCTAGTTGATTATGCCATTGATATGAGTAAACATGAGACCTAAATGTTATTGTGGATATGGTTAGTTCATAATCTTTGCTGAAAACTTGAATGCCGGCTTTACATATTTGCAACAACAAGAGCAAACAGAGTTTGTAAAAGTTTTTCTTTATCACTTTCAGTTTGTCAACTGAATTGCTTGAGGACAAGCAAAGGTTTAAGCTTGGGGGGGGGGGTTGATACGTCTCCATCGTATCTACTTTTCCAAACACTTTTGCCCTTGTTTTGGACTCTAACTTGCATGATTTGAATGGAACTAACCCAGACTGACGCTGTTTTCAGCAGAATTGCCATGGTGTTGTTTTTGTGCAGAAATAAAAGTTCTCGGAATGACCTGAAACTTCACGGAGAATATTTTTGGAATCTATAAAAAATACTGGCGAAATAATCAAGGCCAGGGGGCCCACACCCTGTCCATGAGGGTGGGGGCGCGCCTACCCCCTGGGCGCGCCCCCTGCCTCATGGGCCCCCTGGTGCTCCACCGACCTCAACTCCAACTCTATATATTCACGTTCGGGGAGAAAAGAATCAGAGAGAAGGATTCATCGCATTTTACGATACGGAGCCGCCGCCAAGCCCTAAACTCTCGCGGGAGGGCTGATCTGGAGTCCGTTCGGGGCTCCGGAGAGGGGAATCCGTTGGCATTGTCATCATCAACCATCCTCCATCACCAATTTCATGATGCTCACCACCGTGCGTGAGTAATTCCATCGTAGGCTTGCTGGACGGTGATGGGTTGGATGAGATTTATCATGTAATCGAGTTAGTTTTGTTAGGGTTTGATCCCTAGTATCCACTATGTTCTGAGATTGATGTTGCTATGACTTTGCTATGCTTAATGCTTGTCACTAGAGCCCGAGTGCCATGATTTCAGATCTGAACCTATTATGTTTTCATGAATATATGCGAGTTCTTGATCCTATCTTGCAAGTCTATAGTCACCTATTATGTGTTATGATCTGTTAACCCCGAAGTGACAATAATCGGGACCATTACCGGTGATGACCGTAGTTTGAGGAGTTCATGTATTCACCAAGTGTTAATGCTTTGGTCCGGTACTCTATTAAAACGAGGCCTTAATATCCCTTAGTTTCCAATAGGACCCCGCTGCCACGGGAGGGTAGGACAAAAGATGTCATGCAAGTTCTTTTCCATAAGCACGTATGACTATATTCGGAATACATGCCTACATTACATTGATGAATTGGAGCTAGTTCTGTGTCACCCTATGTTATAACTGTTGCGTGAATAATTGCATCCGGCATAATTCTCCATCACCGATCCAATGCCTACGAGCTATTCACATATTGTTCTCCGCTTAGTTACTTTACCGTTGCCACTGTTACAATTACTACAAAACTGCTACTGTTACTTATGCCACCGTTACCGTTACTTCCATACTACTTTGCTACTAAATACTTTGCTGCAGATATTAAGTTATCCAGGTGTGGTCGAATTGACAACTCAATTGCTAATACTTGAGAATATTCTTTGGCTCCCCTTATGTCGAATCAATAAATTTGGGTTGAATACTCTACCCTCGAAAACTGTTGTGATCCCCTATACTTGTGGGCTATCAACGAGAAGAAGTTCGACTACGTCAACCGCGTTGTCAAACGCTTCCGCTTTCCGTCTACGAGGGTACGTTGACACAATCTCCCCCTCTCGTTGCTTTGCATCTCCTAGATAGATCTTGCGTGAGCGTAGGATTTTTTTTGAAATTGCATGCTATGTTTCCCAATAGTGGCATCCAAGCCAGGTCTATGTGTGGATGATATGCACGAGTAGAACACAAAGAGTTGTGGGCGGTGGTCGTCATACTGCTTACCGCCAATGTCTTATTTTGATTCGGCAGTATTGTTGGATGAAGCGGCCGGACCAACCTTGCATGACCACGTTCATGAGACCGGTTCCACCGACAGACATGCAACTAGTTTTGCATAAAGGTGGCTGGCGGGTGTCTGTTTCTCCAACTTTAGTTGAATCGAATTTGACTGCGGCCGGTCCTTGTTGAAGGTTAAAACAACAAACTTGATAAATCACCGATGTGGTTTTGATGCGTAGGTAAGAACGGTTCTTACTAGAAGCCCGTAGCAGCCACGTAAAATTTGCAACAACAAAGTAGAGGACGTCTAACTTGTTTTTGCAGGGCATGTTGTGATGTGATATGGTCAAGACATGATGCGATATACGTTATTGTATGAGATGATCATGTTTTTTAAAAGTTACTCGCAACCGGCAGGATCCTTAGGTTGTCTTTTTATTGTATGAAATGCGAATGCAATGTAATTGCTTTACTTTATCACTATGCGTTAGCGATAGTTGTAGTAGCAATAGTTGGCGAGATGACCACGACGCTACGATGGAGATCAAGGTGTCAAGCCAGTGACAATGGAGATCATGATGATGCTTTGGAGATGGAGATCAAAAGCACAAGATGATGATGGCCATATCATGTCAAATATTTTGATTGCATGTGATGTTTATCTTTTATGCATCTTATTTTGCTTAGTACAGCGGTAGCATTATAAGATGATCCCTTAACTAAAATTTCAAGGTATAAGTGTTCTCCCTGAGTATGCACCGTTGCGACAGTTCGTCGTGCTGAGACACCACGTGATGATCGGGTGTGATAGGCTCTACGTTCACATACAACGGGTGCAAGACAGTTTTGCACATGTGGAATACTCGGGTTAAAGTTGACGAGCCTGGCATGTACAGACATGGCCTCGGAACACTGGAGAGCAAAAGGTCGAATGTGAATCACATAGTAGATATGATCAACATAGAGATGTTCACCATTGATGACTACTCCATCTTACGTGATGATCGGACATGGTTTAGTTGATTTGGATCACGTATCATTTAGATGACTCAAGGGATATCTATCTAAGTGGGAGTTATTAAGTAATTTGATTAATTGAACTTAATTTATCATGAACTTAGTCCTGATAGTATTAGCATATCTATGTTGTAGATCAATAGCTCGCGTATAGCTCCCCTGTTTTATTTTTGATATGTTCCTAGAGAAAACTAAAGTTGAGAGATGATAGTAGCAATGATGTGGACTAGGTCCGTGATCTGAGGATTATCCTCATTACTGCACAGAAGAATTATGTCCTTGATGCACCACTAGGTGACAGACCAATTGCAGGAGCAGATGCAGACGTTATGAACGTTTGACAAGCTCAGTATGATGACTACTTGATAGTTTAGTGTGCCATGCTTTACGGCTTAGAACCGGGACTTCAAAAATGTTTTGAATGCCATGGAGCATATGAGATGTTCCAAGAGCTGAAATTGGTATTTCAGACTCATGCCCGTGTCGAGAGGTATGAGATCTCTGACAGCTACTTTGCCTACAAGATGGAGGAGAATAGCTCAGCTAGTGAGCATGTGCTCAGAATGTCTGGGTAGTACAATCTCTTGAATCAAGTGGGAGTTAATCTTCCAGATAAGATAGTGATTGACAGAGTTCTCTAGTCACTATCACGAAGTTACTAGAACTTCGTGATGAACTATAATATGCAAGGGATGACGAGAATAATTCCTGAGCTCTTCGCGATGCTGAAATCGGTGAACGTAGAAATCAAGAAAGAGCATCAAGTGTTGATGGTTAACAAGACCACTAGTTTCAAGAAAAGGGCAAGGGAAAGAAAGGGAGCTTCAAGAAGAATGGAAAGCAAGTTGCCACTCCCGGGAAGAAGGCCAAAGCGAGACATAAGCCTGAAACTAAGTGATTCTATTGCAAAGGGAATGGTCACTGGAAGCGGAACTACCCCAAATACTTGGCGGATAAGAAGGATGGCAAAGTGAACAAAGGTATATTTGATATACATGTTATTGATGTGTACTTTACTAGTGTTCATAGTAACCCCAGGGTATTTGGTACCGGTTTAGTTGCTAAGATTAGTAACTCAAAACAGGAGTTGCAAAATGAACAGAGACTAGTTAAGGGCGAGGTGACGATGTGTGTTGGAAGTCCAAGGTTGATAAGATCACCATTGCACACTCCCTGTACCTTCGGGATTAGTGTTGAACCTAAATAAATGTTATTTGGTGTTTGCATTGAGCATGAATATGATTGGATCATGTTTATTGCAATACGGTTATTCATTTAAGTCAGAGAATAATTGTTGTTCTGTTTACATGAATAAAACCTTCTATGGTCATACACCCAATGTAAATGGTTTATTGAATCTCGGTCGTAGTGATACACATATTCATAATATTGATGCCAAAAGATGCAAAGTTGATAATGATAGTGCAACATACTTGTGGCACTACCGTTTAGGTCATATTGGTGTAAAGCGCATGAAGAAGCTCCATGCAGATGGAATTTTGGAATCACTTGATTATAAATCATTTGATACTTGCGAACCATGCCTCATGGGCAAGATGACTAAAACTCCGTTCTTCGGAACAATGGAGCGAGCTAATAACTTATTGGAAATAATACGTACCAATGTATGCGGTCCGATGAGTGTTGAGGCACGCGGCAGGTTTCGTTATTTTCTGACCTTCACAGATGATTTGAGCAGATATGGGTATATCTACTTAATGAAACACAAGTCTGAAACATTTGAAAAGTTCAAGGAATTTCAGAGTGAAGTGGAGAATCATCGTAACAAGATAATAAAGTTTCAACGATCTGATCGCGGAGGTGAATATTTGAGTTACGAGTTTGGCCTTCATTTAAAACAATGTGGAATAGTTTCACAACTCACGCCACCTGGAACACCACAATGTAATGGTGTGTCCGAACGTCGTAACCATATTTTATTAGATATGGTGCGATCTATGATGTCTCTTACCGATTTACCACTATCATTTTGGGGCTATGCATTAGAGACAACTACATTCACATTAAATAGGGCACCGTCTAAATCTTGAGATGACACTGTATGAAGTATGGTTTGGCAAGAAACCTAAGCTGTCATTTCTTAAAGTTTGGGGTTGCGATGCTTATGTGAAAAAGCTTCAGCCTAATAAACACGAACCCAAATCGAAGAAGTGCGTCTTCATAGGATACCCAAAAGAAACTGTTGGGTACACCTTCTACCACAGATCCGAAGGCAAGATCTTTGTTGCCGAGAATGAAATCTTTCTAGAGAAGGAGTTTCTCTTGAAAGAAGTGAGTGGGAGGAAAGTAGAACTTGATGAGGTAATTGTACCTTCTCTCGAGTTGGAAAGTAGCACATCAGTGAAATCCATTCCCGTGATGCCTACACCAACTAGAGAGGAAGCTAATGATAATGATCATTAAATTAATGGACCTCGTAGGTCGAACAGAGTATGTTCTGCACCAGAGTGGTACGATAATCCTATCCTCGAAGTCATGTTATTAGACCATGGCGAACCTACGAACTATGAAGAAGCTATGATGAGCCCAGATTCTGACAGATGGCTTGAGGCCATGAAATCTGAGATAGGATCCATGAATGAGAACAAAGTGTGGACTTTGGTGGACTTGCCCAATGATTGGCAAGCCATTGTGAATAAATGGATCTTCCAGAGGAAGACGGACACTGATGGTAGTGTTACTATATACAAAGCTCGACTTGTCGCAAAATGTTTTCGACAAGTTCATGGTGTTGACTACGATGAGATTTTCTCACTCGTAGCGATGCTTAAGTCTGTCTGAATCATGTTAGCAATTGCCGCATTTTATGAAATCTGGCAAATGGATGTCAAAACTGCATTCCTTAATGGATTTCTTAAAGAAGAGTTGTATATGATGCAACCAAAAGGTTTTGTTAATCCTAAAGGTGCTAACAAAGTGTGCAAGCTCCAGCGATCCATCTATGGACTGGTGCAAGCATCTCGTAGTTGGAATATATGCTTTGATGAGTTGATCAAAGCATATAGTTTTATACAAACTTGCGGTGAAGCCTGTATTTACAAGAAAGTGAGTGAGAGCACTACAGCCTTTTTGATAAGTATATGTGAATGACATATTGTTGATCGAAAAATATGTAGAAATTTTTGGAAAGCATAAAAGAGTGTTTGAAAGGAGTTTTTTTAAAGGAAGACCTCGGTGAAGCTGCTTACATGTTGGACATCAAGATCTATAGAGATAGATCAAGACGTTTGATAAGACTTTCGATGAGTACATACCTTGATAAGATTTTGAAGGAGTTCTAAATGGATCAGTCAAAGAAGGAGTTCTTGCCTGAATTATAAGGTATGAAGTTGAGTAAGACTCAAAGCCCGACCACAGCAGAAAAATAGAGAGAGAATGAAAGTCATTCCCTATGCCTCAGCCATAGATTCTATAAAGCATGCCAAGCTGTGTACCAGACCAAATGTGTGCCTTGCCACATGTCTGGCAAGGGGGTACAATAGTGATTCAGGAGTGGATCACTGGAAAATGATATGTCTCCAATGTATCTATAATTTATGAAGTATTCATGCCATGTTTACAACAATTTTATATGGTTTTGGTATGATTTGCATAGAACTAACCCGGACTAACGTTGTTTTTAGCAGCACTACCGTGGTGTTGTTTTTTGTGCAGAAATGAAAGTTCTCCAAATGAGATGAAACTTTTTGACGATTTTTTGGGAACAAAAGAGACCCCCGAAGCTTTTTGGGAGGAACAAAAGGTGAACGAGTAGGGCACAAGACACCGGGGCGCGCCTGGGCCCTTGCCCGTGCCCCGGTGGGTTTTGTTCACCTCGAGGCCCATATTAGCATGAAACCAATGCCAAAAAAATCCTATAAATACAGAAACCCCCAAATGTTAACCTAGATCAGAAGTTCCGCCACCGCAGGCCTCTGTAGCCATCGAAAACCAATCTAGACCCCGTTCCGGCACTCCGCCGGAGGCGGGAATCATCCCCAGTGGCCATCTTCATCATCCCGGCGGTCACCACGATGAGGAGGGAGTAGTCCACCCGCGGGGCTGAGGGTTTGTACCAGTATCTATGTGTTTAAACTCTCTCTCTCTCTCTCTCTCTCTCTCGTGTTCTTGAGATGTCACGATCTTGATGTATCACAGGCTTTGTTAATATATTCGGATCATATGGTGTTTTCCCCTCTCTATCTTGTGATGAATTGAGTTTTCCCTTTGAGATTTCGTTTTATCGGATTGAATACTTTTATGGATTTGAGAGCACTTGATATATGTCTTGCAAATCAATACTCGTGGTGACAATGGGGTATTATTTTCATTCACTTGATATATGTTTTGGCAATCAACTCGCGGATTCCCGAGGTAACATTGAAGGAAATATGCCCTAGAGGCAATAATAAAGTTGTTATTATTATTTCCTTATATCATGATAAATGTTTATTATTCATGCTAGAATTGTATAACTAGAAACTTAGTACATGTGTGAATACATAGACAAACAAAGTGTCACTAGTATGCCTCTACTTGACTAGCTCGTTGAATCAAAGATGGTTAAGTTTCCTAACCATAGACATGAGTTGTCATTTGATTAACGGGATCACATCATTAGAGAATGATGTGATTGACTTGACCCATTCCGTTAGCTTAGCACTTGATCGTTTAGTATATTGCTATTGCTTTCTTCGTGACTTATACATGTTGCTATGACTATGAGATTATGCAACTCCCGAATACCGGAGGAACACTTAGTGTGCTACCAAACGTCACAACATAACTGCGTGATTATAAAGGTGCTCTACAGGTGTCTCCGATGGTACTTGTTGAGTTGGCATAAATCGAGATTAGGATTTGTCACTCCGATTGTCGGAGAGGTATCTCTGGGCCCTCTCGGTAATGCACATCACTATAAGCCTTGCAAGCAATGTGATTAATGAGTTAGTTGCGGGATGATGCATTACGGAACGAGTTAAAAAACTTGCCGGTAACGAGATTGAACTAGGTATTGAGATACCGACGATCGAATCTCGAGCAAGTAACATACCGATGACAAAGGGAACAACGTATGTTGTTATGCGGTTTGACCGATAACGATCTTCGTAGAATATGTGGGAGCCAATATGAACATCCAGGTTCCGCTATTGGTTATTGACCGGAGACGTGTCTCGGTCATGTCTACATAGTTATCGAACCCGTAGGGTCCGCACGCTTAACGTTCGGTGATGATCGGTATTATGAGTTTATGTGTTTTGATGTACCGAAGATACTTCAGAGTCCCGGATGTGATCACGGACATGACGAGGAGTCTCGAAATGGCCGAGACATAAAGATTGATATATTGGATGACTATATTCGGACACCGGATGAGTTCCGGGGGTCACCGGATAATTATCGGAGTGCCGGGGGGTTATCGAAACCCCCGGGGGAACTAATGGGCCAACATGGACCTTGTGAGAGAGAGAGAGAGGAAGGGGCCATTGGGCTGGCCGCCCCCCCCCCCCCCCCCCCCGCCCTTGAGGAGTCCGAATTGGACAAGGAGCGGGGGCGTCGCCCCCTCTTTCCCTCCCTCTCTCCCTCTCCTTCCTTCCCCCTTCCTCCTCCTAGTTGGACTAGGAAAGGGGGAGTCCTACTCCTACTAGGAGGAGGACTCCTCCCCTCCTTGGCACGCCCCAAGGGCCGGCCGGCCTCCCCCTTGCTCCTTTATATACTGGGGCAGGGGGCACCCTAGAACACACAACAACAGACATTATCTTAGCCGTGTGCGGTGCCCCCCTCCACCATAATCCACCTCGGTCATATCATTGCAGTGCTTAGACGAAGCCCTGCGCCGATAGCTTCATCATCACCATCATCACGCCAGCAACAAGCTCTCCCTCGACACTCAGCTGGATCAAGAGTTCATGGGATGTCACCGATACGAACGTGTCCAGATCGCGGAGGTGTCGTACTTTCGGTACTAGGATCGGTCGGATCGTGAAGATGTACGACTACATCAACCGCGTTGTCATAACGCTTCCGCTTTCGGTCTACGAGGGTACGTGGACAATACTCTCCCCTCTCATTGCTATGCATCACCATGATCTTGCGTGTGCATAGGAAATTACTGCATTCCCCAACAGTGGCATCTGAGCCAAGTCTATGCGTAGATGTTATATGAATGAGTAGAACATAAGTGAGTTGTGGGCGATAATAGTCATACTTCATACTAGCATGTCATACTTTGATTCGGCGGTATTGTTGGAAGAAGCGGCCTGGACCGACATTACGCGTACGCTTACGCGAGACTGGTTCTACCGACGTGCTTTGCACACAGGTGGCTGGCGGGTGTCAGTTTCTCCAACTTCAGTTGAATCGAGTGTGGCTACGCCCGGTCCTTGTTGAAGGTTAAAACAGCACACTTGACGAAAAATCGTTGTGGTTTTGATGCGTAGGTAAGAACGGTCCTTGCTAAGCCCATAGCAGCCACGTAAAACTTGCATCAACAAATTAGAGGACGTCTAACTTGTTTTTGCAAGGCTTGTTGTGATGTGATATGGTCAAGATGTGATGAGATAAGTTGTTGTATGAGATGATCATGTTTTGTTGAAGTTATCGGCAACTGGCAGAAGCCTTATGGTTGTCTCTTTATTGCATAAGATGCAAGTGCCAAATAATTGCTTTACTTTATCGCTATGCGATAGCAATAGTTGCAAGACCAAT
Source organism: Triticum aestivum (assembly GCF_018294505.1). Taxonomy (NCBI): domain Eukaryota; kingdom Viridiplantae; phylum Streptophyta; class Magnoliopsida; order Poales; family Poaceae; genus Triticum; species Triticum aestivum. Next base: position 289,435,143 of record NC_057811.1, read on the forward strand.
AGTTGGCGAGACGACCATGTGACGACACGTTGATAGAGATCAAGATGATGGAGATCATGGTGTCATGCCGGTGATGATAGAGATCATGACGATACTTTGGAGATGGAGATCAAAGGCACAAGATGATCATGGCCCTATCATGTCACATATTTTGATTGCATGTGATGTTTATCCTTTATGCATCTTATTTTGCTTAGTTCGGCGGTAGCATTATAAGATGATCTCTCACTAAATTTCAAGGTATAAGTGTTCTCCCTGAGTATGCACCGTTGCGACAGTTCATCGTGCCGAGAGACCACGTGATGATCGGGTGTGATAAGCTCTACGTTCACATACAACGGGTGCAAGCCAGTTTTGCACACGCGGAATACTCGGGTTAAACTTGACGAGCCTAGCATATGCAGATATGGCCTCGGAACACTGGAGACCGAAAGGTCGAGCATGAATCATATAGTAGATATGATCAACATAGTGATGTTCACCATTGAAAACTACTCCATCTCACGTGATGATCGGACATGGTTTAGTTGATTTGGATCACGTGATCATTTAGATGACTAGAGGGATGCCTATCTAAGTGGGTGTTCTTAAGTAATATGATTAATTGAACTTTAATTTATCATGAACTTAGTCCTGATAGTATTTGCATAACTATGTTGTACATCAATAGCTCGCGATGTAGCTCCCCGTTTATTCTTGATATGTTCCTAGAGAAATATAAGTTGAAATATGATAGTAGCAATGATGCGGACTTGGTCCGTGATCTGAGGATTTTCCTCATTGCTGCACAGAAAAGTTATGTCCTAGATGCACCGCTAGGTGACAGAACTATTGCAGGAGCAGATGCAAACGTTATGAATGTTTTGACAAGCTCGGTATGATTACAACTTGATAGTTTAGTTCACCATGCTTTATGGCTTAGAACCGGGACTTCAAAAATGTTTTGAACGCCACGAAACATATAAGATGTTCCAAGAGTTGAAATTGGTATTTCATACTCATGCCCGTGTCAAGAGGTATGAGACCTCTGACAATACTTTGCCTACAAGATAGAGGAGAATAGCTCAACCAGTGAGCATGTGCTCAGATTGTCTGGGTACTACAATTGCTTGAATCAAGTGGGAGTTAATCTTCCAGATAAGATAGTAATTGACAAAGTTCTCTAGTCACTATCACCAAGTTACTAGAACTTTGTGATGAACTCTAATATGCCAGGGATGACGAAAACAATTCCCAAAGCTCTTTGCGATGCTAAAATCGGCGAAGGTAGAAATCAAGAAAAGCATCAAGTGTTGATGGTTGACAAGACCACCAGTTTCAAGTAAAAGGACAAAGGAAAGAAAGGGAACTTCAAGACGAATGGCAAGCAAGTTGCCACTCCCATGAAGAAGCCCAAAGCTAGACCCAAGCCTGAAACTGAGTGCTTCTAACTGCAAAGGAAATGATCACTGGAAGTGGAACTGCCCTAGATACTTGGCGGATAAGAAGGATGGCAAAATGAGCAAAGGTATATTTGATATACATGTTATTGATATGTACTTTACTAGTGTTTATAGCAACCCCTCAGTATTTGATACTGGTTCAATTGCTAAGAGTAGTAACTTGAAACGGGAGTTGCAAAATAAACAGAGACTAGTTAAGGGCGAGGTGATGATGTGAGTTGGAAGTGATTCCAAGGTTGATAAGATCACCATCGCACACTCCCTTTACCTTTGGAATTAGTGTTGAACCTAAAATAAATGTTATTTGGTGTTTGCGTTGAGCATAAATATGTTTGGATCATGTTTATTGCAATACGGTTATTCATTTAAGTCAAAGAATAATTGTTGTTCTATTTACATGAATAAAACCTTCTATGGCCATACACTCAATATAAATGGTTTATTGAATCTCGATCATAGTGATACACATATTCATAATATTGAAGCCAAAAGATGCAAAGTTAATAATGATAGTGCAACTTATTTGTGGCACTGCCGTTTAGGTCATATTGGTGTAAAGCGCATGAAGAAACTCCATGCCGATGGGCTTTTGGAATCACTTGATTATGAATCACTTGATGCTTGCGAACCATGCCTCATGGGCAAGATGACTAAAACTCCGTTCTCCGGAACAATAGAGCGAGCAACTGACTTATTGGAAATAATACATACTGATGTACGCAGTCCGATGAGTGTTGAGGCTCGTGGCTGGTATCGTTATTTTCTGACCTTCACAGATGATTTGAGCAGATATGAGTATATCTACTTGATAAAACATAAGTCTGAAACATTTGAAAAGTTCAAAGAATTTCAGAGTGAAGTGGAAAATCATCGTAACAAGAAAATAAAGTTTCTACAATCTGATCACGGAGACGAATATTTGAGTTACGAGTTTGGTCTTCATTTGAAACAATGTGGAATAGTTTCACAACTCACGCCACCTGGAACACCACAGCGTAATGGTGTGTCCGAACGTCATAACCGTACTTTATTAGATATGGTGTGATCTATGATGTCTCTTACCGATTTACCACTATCGTTTTGGGATTATGCATTAGAGATAACTGCATTCACGTTAAAAAAGGCACCATCTAAATCCGTTGAGACGACACCGTATGAACTGTGGTTTAGCAAGAAACCTAAGCTGTCATTTCTTAAAGGTTGGGGTTGCGATGCTTATGTGAAAAAGTTTCATCCTGATAAGCTCAAACCCAAATCGGAGAAGTGCGTCTTCATAGGATACCCAAAAGTAACTGTTGGGTAGACCTTCTATCATAGATCCGAAGGCAAGATATTCGTTGCTAAGAATGGATCCTTTCTAGAGAAGGAGTTTCTCTCGAAAGAAGTGAGTAGGAGGAAAGTAGAACTTGATAAGGTAATTGTACCTTCTCCCGAATTGGAAAGTAGTTCATCGCAGAAATCAGTTCCAGTGATGCCTACACCGATTAGTGAGGAAGTTAATGATGATGATCATGAAACTTCAGATCAAGTCACTACCGAACCTCGTAGGTCAACCAGAATACGTTCCCACCAAAGTGGTACGGTAATCCTGTGTTGGAAATCATGTTACTAGACCATGACAAACCTACGAACTATGAGGAAGCGATGATGAGCCCAGATTCCGCGAAATGGCTTGAGTCCATGAAATCTGAGATGGGATCCATGTATGAGAACAAAGTGTGGACTTTTATTGACTTGCCCGATGATCGGCAAGCCATTGAGATTAAATGGATCTTCAAGAGGAAGACGGACGCTGATAGTAGTTGAAAGTGCAACTATCCCTAGGTGGTTTTGGTAATTCCTAACAACATATAGCTCATTGAGCTAATGCTATTTCAAGATATATATTTCAGGAAAGCTCAGTGTTTGGCATGGCATGGATTAGGATTGTGGACCCCTCAAAATACTAAGGACACATGTTGGCTCAAGCTCAAGACTCTACATTTTACTTTTAGTGATCCAAGATCACATTGAGTCCATATGAAAGGCCAATACTATTAAAAGGGGATGAGGTGTTTCTTAATCAGTTACTTGCTCAAAATGCTTAGTGATATGCTCCAAAACCCTCAACTACTTTCTCATATCCACATATGTCCCAAACCAAAAGTCAAACTCGACCCCACCGAAATTTCCTATCCGGCGCCACCGAGTTCACATGACATAGCCACTGCCACAAACCCTAGTCATTTCGGTCTCACCGATAGGGATCTCGGTCTCACCAAGATGGGATTACAACCTCTCTGTTTCCCTTCATAACGTTTCGGTCCAACCAAAATGAGTGATCGGTCCCACAGAGATTGCAATGCAAACTCTCTGTTTCCCCTTTGTAACATTTCGATCTAACCGAGATGAGCGAATCGGTCCCACCAAGTTTGCTTGACCAACTCTCTGTTTGCTTATTACCAAAATCGGTCCCACCGAGTTTGTGTAATCGGTCTAACCGAGATTACGTTATGCCCTAACCCTAATGAAATCGTTCCCACCGAGTTGACATGTCGGTCCCACCGAAAATCCTAACATTCACATTTTGAACTGAATCAGTCTAACCGAGTTTTCTGATTCGGTCCCACCGAGTTTGGTGATTTGTGTGTAACGGTTAGATTTTGTGTGGAGGCTATATATACCCCTCCACCCACTCTTCATTCATGGAGAGAGCCATCAGAAGATGCCTACACTTCCAGCATACATTTTCTGAGAGAGAACCACCTACACTTGTGTTGAGGTCGAGATATTCCATTCCAACCACATAAATCTTGATCTATAGCCTTCCCCAAGTTGCTTTCCACTCAAACCCTCTTTCCACCAAATCCAATCCTATGAGAGAGAGAGCTGAGTGTTGGGGAGACTATCATTTGAAGCACAAGAGCAAGGAGTTCATCATCAACACACCATCTATTACCTTTTGGAGATTGGTGTCTCCTAGATTGGTTAGGTGTCACTTGGGAGCCTCCGTCACGATTGTGGAGTTGAACCAAGGAGTTTGCACGGGCAAGGAGATCGCCTACTTCATGAAGATCTACCCTAGTGAGGCAAGTCCTTCGTGGGTGATGGCCATGGTGGGATAGACAAGGTTGCTTCTTCGTGGACCCTTCATGGGTGGAGCCCTCCTTGGACTCGCGCAACCGTTACCCTTTGTGGGTTGAAGTCTCCATCAACGTGGATGTACGATAGCACCACGTATCGGAACCGTGGATAAAAACTTTCCGTGTCTACATTGTGTTTGCTCCCTCCAAACTCCTCCCTTTACCTTCATATGCAATTGTTTTACATTCCGTTGCTATACTCTTAGAATTGCATGTGTAGGTTGATTACTTGACTCGTGCTAAGTTGCTAAAATCTGCCAAGACTTAAAATTGGGAAAAGGCTAGATTTTTAATTGGTCAAGTAGTCTAATCACGCCCCCTCTAGACATACTTTCAATCCTACAAGTGGTATCAGAGCTTTGGTCTCCATTTGCTTTGATTTCCATAGATTTTGGGGATCATAGCCTTGGTTTCACAACCTAGGAGAGTATGGCATCTAGCGAGGGAAATTACCACCGTAGAGGTCCTTACTTTGATGGTACTAATTTTGCTAGTTGGAAGCATAAGATGAAAATGCATATTCTTGGACATAACCCCGCCGTGTGGGCTATTGTGTGTATTGGCTTGCAAGTTGAATTCTTTGATGGGAGAGAACCGAACCGTGTAGCTACCACGAAAGAGTTGAAGATGCTGCAATACAATGCTCAAGCTTGTGATATTCTCTTCAACGGATTGTGCCCCAAAGAATTCAACAAAATCAGCCGCCTTGAGAATGCAAAGGAAATTTGGGATAATTTGATTGATATGCACGAAGGTACCGACTCCGTCAAGGAATCCAAATTGGATGTGCTTCAAAGTCAACTTGACAAGTTCAAAATGAAGGATGGTGAAGGTGTCGCTGAAATGTACTCTAGGCTTGCTCTCATCACAAATGAGATTGCCGGCTTAGGAAGTGAAGAGATGACCGATAGATTCATCATCAAGAAGATCCTAAGAGCCTTGGATGGAAAATATGATACAGTGTGCACATTGATCCAAATGATGCCCAGTTACAAAGATCTCAAGCCAACGGAAGTCATTGGAAGAATTGTTGCTCATGAGATGTCACTTAAGGATAAGGAAGAGCTCCACAACAAGTCAAGTGGTGCTTACAAAGACTCATGTGAAGCTCCCACATCATCAAGTGAGAAACAAACCTTCAATGAAGAATTGAGCCTAATGGTGAAGAACTTCAACAAGTTCTACAAGAGTAGAAGCAAGGAAAGAAGCTCCAAGTCAAGGTCCTACAATGACAAGAGATCTTCAAGTCGTGGACAAAATTGCTACAATTGTGGAAGACCCAGACACTACTCCAATGAGTGTACGGCTCCCTACAAAAGAAGAGAAGATTCTCCCAAAAGAAGAAGTAGAAGAGAAGAATCACCGCCTAGAGAGAGAAGGAGTAGAGATTATCGTTATGATCGAAGACCCTCTCGGAGAAGCAAGGATTCAGAAAGGAAGGACAAGTCATCAAAGAGCTACACAAAAAGAAGACATCAAGCTCATGTTGGTGAATGGGTATCCGGCTCTGACTCCGACCATCACTCCGAAAGAAGTTATCACTCCGACTCCGAATATACTCAAGATGAAGGTGTTGCTGGTCTAGCTCTTGTGTCAACCAACTCTTATGACATATTTGACTCACCAAATGAAGGAATTGGAAGATGCTTCATGGCTAAAGGTCCAAAGGTAACACACCCCGAGTATGTTGATTTCAATAGTGATGAAGATGATTTGCTAGGAGATGATGATTTACTTGTTGACAATTCTAGTTATGAAAACTATGATGAACTTGCTATTAATCATGTTAATCAAGATAAAACAAATGACGATGATAAGAAGGAGATTGAGCATCTAACTAAAGAACTAAACACTCTTAAGTTAGCTCATGAAACTACCTTGGAAGATCATCGAGAACTTTTAAAGACTCATGAGAAGCTACGCTTTGAAAGGCTCAACCTTGAGCAAGAGCATGAGTTCTTAAAAGCAATCAATGATGATCTTCGCAAGAAAAGTTCTTCTTACATTGCCAAGCGTTTACTCTTGTCTACTTACATGCCACAAGTTAAATCTAGCAACAAGAACAAGAAAGATTCTTCATCTAGTAGTAACAACAATCATGCTAAATCCAATGTTGTTGCTTCTAGTAGTTCTCTTGATTCCACTAATGATTCTCTTAGCCAAGTTACGCTTGAGCAAGAAAATAGCTTATTGAAGGGAATTATAGAGAAAGGTGTTTACAAGAGTCTTGCCGGAAGTAAGCAATTTGAGGAAATTGTGCGCAAACAAGGAAGACACCAGAAGAATCAAGGTGTTGGTTTTGAACGAAATTTCAATGCCAATGGAGTTGAGTGGGAAGAAGATCAATACCCCAAGACGAAGTTTGTTCCTCAAGAAGAGAAGTATGATCCTACTTCTTTCCAAGGAACACAAGCTCAAGATGATCTTCCACCACAAGACCACAAGCTAAAGGGCAAGGACAAGCTTCAAGAGGAGATTGATGCATTTGAAGAAACTCCTAAGGCCTTGGTCAAGTGGGTTCCCAAGACTACATCAAGTTCCACTTCATCAAGTACGACTACAACTCCAAGGATTCCCATCAAGATGGTGTGGATCCCGAAGAAGAAGAACTAGAGAGCTCTTGAGGGTGACTCCCCCAAGCTTAGGCTTTTGGCCTAAGTTGGTCTAAGCCCAGGGATCAAAGTTGTAATTGGGATTGTACTGAGAAGGAGCATCGGGATGCCACTGGTTGGCAATTCCCTCCGGATCCCACTGGTAAATAGACTGATGTGGAAGATCAAGTTGTGGTTCCGGCTCTGGCTCTATAGCTGGTGTGGGGTTTTGGTAGGCATGAAATGCCTCCGGCTGAACAAGATACTTGCCTGAAGATAAGTTAAACAAAGAAGGAGCAGGCAAAGTAATAGTCTCAGGGTGATTTTTATCAAATAACAGTCTGTAGTTAAGCATCTTTTTCTTATTCTTAACAATAAAATCATGTGCTACCATAGTCTTATAGTCTAGAAAAATAGGAGGTAGCAACTTTTCTTCTTTCTCATGATGCCTAGTAGGTATGTTAAAGTGTGCAGCGAGGCGCGAGGTGAAGATACCTCCCAAGATGGGACCCTTCGTGCGGTTCAGATTTAACCATTTTTCCACAATAGCACCCATACTAAATGTGTTGTCAAGGAACAAGGCATGGCACAGAATAACAATATCAGGGGCACTAAGGTTTCCACAATTTCCGCGACCAATTAAACATCTACTAGCAAATATTGCAATGTAACGTAGAATAGGAAAGTGTATGCAAGTAATTCTTGCATCGGAAACTTTCCTTGTATCCCCTACAGCAATCATATCAATAAACCCTTCCATATCACTACGATGTGGTTCCTCTATGCTGCCTGTAAAGGGTATCTTATAGACCTGGCAAAAATCAGAAAGGGACATCTCCTTATGCTCATCATATAAATAAAATTCCACTGAAGGTGGTGATTTCTTAGCATGGAAATGAAAATTTTGCACGAAAATATTAGTGAGTAAGAGATATTGTTCGCGTTGGTCACAGAGGAAGTCGATGAGGCCCGCATTCTCAGCCAAATAATAAAAATCGTCATGAATCCCGATTGCTCTCAAGAAATCATCACATGGCCACTCACATGGCCGAACCTCCGCGGTGCAAGGGAGATTATATTTGGGTCTCTTATCCTCTTCACTTTGCTTATCCTTCGAGCTTCGGCTCGACGAGCCCCTCAAAAATCTCTTCGTCAATTTCTGAAAATTTCGGAAATTTTTAGTAACTCAAAATAAAAGTGAACCAAACTCAACAAAATTGATAGCAACTACTCCCACAAGTGCCTAGAGACTATATCATGCATTAGAACTACTTGGGACCATATAAATTTGACATGCAGGCTCAAGAACAGGGTCACCTAGGCAGCAAAAATTTGCAATGAATAAAGCACTAGAACAAAAACTAATTGGACCATTGGAGGAGTCACATACCGAAGAACAATCCCCCAAAGCAGTTTTGTGAATGGAGCTTTGAGCAAGGAGATCGAAAATGGCAGCAAGAAGAGCTAGAACTCGTGCTTGAGCTGGTTGGTGATTTTTTTGGAGGAAGAAGGAGTGTGTGGTGGCTGGAATAAGTGGAGGGGAGCCACCATGGGCCCACAAGGCAGGGGCATGCCCAGGGGGGTGGGCGCACCCTGAACCCTCGTGGCCAGGTGCTTGCTCCCCCTGCTGTGTTCTCGGTGCTAGATATTCTCAAATATTCCAGAAAAAATATCATATTTCAATTTCAGGGCATTTGGAGAACCTTTATTTTCGGGATATTTTTTATTGCACGGATAATTCAGAAAACAGACAGAAAATACTATTTTGCTTTATTTAATCTAAATAACATAAAGTAAAAGGAGGGTACAGAAGGTTGTGCTTTCTAACTTCATCCATCTCATGCTCATCAAAAGGAATACACTAACAAGGTTGATCAAGTCCTGTTAACAAACTCATTCCGAATCGCATGAAACCGGAGAACTTTCGAATAGCACTAGGTTACCTCAACGGGGATATGCACGTCCCCAATAATAAGAATATCATATTTCTTCTTGACAGTAGGTAGAGGAAATTCAAAACCTCCAAAAATAATCGATGGAATTTTTCCAATAGAGTTTATACTATGAACTTGAGGTTGTTTCCTCGGAAAGTGTACCGTATGCTCATTATCAGTAACATGAAAAGTGACATTGCCTTTTTGTTGTAATCAATAACAGCCCCTACAGTATTCAAAAAGGGTATTCCAAGAATAATAGACATACTATCATCCTCGGAATATCAAGAATAACAAAGTCCGTTAAAATAGTGACATTTACAACCACAACAGGCACATCCTCACAAATACCGACAGGTATAGCAGTTGTTTTATCATCCATTTGCAAAGATATTTCAGTAGGTGTCAACTTATTCAAATCAAGTCTATGATATAAAGAGAGAGGTATAACACTAACACCGGCTCCAAGATCACATAAAGCAGTTCTAAATAGTTTCTTTTAATGGAGCATGGTATAGTTGGTACCCCTGGATCTCGAAGTTTCTTTGGTATTCCACCCTTAAAAGTATAATTAGCAAGCATGGTGGAAATTTCAGCTTCCGGTATCTTTCTTTTATTTGTAATAATTTCTTTCATATACTTAGCATAAGGATTCATTTTAAGCATATCAGTCAAACGCATACGCAAAAAGATAGGTCTAATCATTTCAGCAAAGCGCTCAAAATCCTCATCATCCTTTTTCTTGGATGGTTTGGGAGGAAAAGGCATGGGTTTCTGTACCCATGGTTCTCTTTCTTTACCATGCTTCCTAGCAACGAAGTGTCTCTTATCATAACGTTGATTCTTTGATTGTGGGTTATCAAGATCAACAGTAGGTTCAATTTCTACATCATTGTCATTGCTAGGTTGAGCATCAACATGAACATCGTCATTAACATTATCACTAGGTTCATGCTCATTACCAGATTGTGTTTCAGCATCAGAAATAGAAATATCATTGGGATTCTCAGGTGTGTCAACAACAGGTTCACTAGAAGCATGCAAAGTCCTATCATTTTTCTTTTTCTTTCTCTTTGAAGGACTAGGTGCATCTACTTTAGTTCTATGAGAATCTTGCTCAATTCTCTTAGGGTGGCCCTCGGGATACAAAGGTTCCTGGGTCATTTTACCTCCTCTAGTTGCAACTCTAACAGCAAAGTCAATTATCTTATTATTTAATTCATTTAGCAAATCATTTTCAGCTTTGAGCACTTGTTCTACTTGAGTGGTAACCATAAAAGCATGTTTACTAATAAGTTTAAGTTCACCTTTAACGCTAGACATATAATCACTCAAGTGTTCAATCATATAAGCATTTCGTTTCAATTGTCTACCAAAATAAGCATTAAAATCTTCTTGCTTAACCATAAAATTATCAAACTCATCTAAGCATTGGCTAGCAAACTTAGTAGGCGGGATTTCAGCTTTATCATATCTATAGAGAGAATTTACCTTTACTACCTGTGTCGGGTTATCAAGACCATGTATTTCTTCAACATGAGGTAAATTCTTAACATGTTCAGCTTTAATACCTTTTTCTTTCATAGATTTCTTTGCCTCTTGCATATCTTCAGGACTGAGAAATAGAATACCCCTTTTCTTCGGAGTTGGCTTAGGAGTTGGTTCAGGAAGTGTCCAATTATTTTCATTAGTCAACATATTATTCAATAGAATTTCAGCTTGATCGACAGTTCTTTCCCTGAAAACACAACCAGCACAACTATCCAGGTGATCTCTGGAAGCATCGGTTAGTCCATTATAAAAGATATCAAGTATTTCATTTTTCTTGAGAGGATGATCAGGCAAAGCATTAAGTAATTGGAGAAGCCTCCCCCAAGCTTGTGGGAGACTCTCTTCTTCAATTTGCACAAAATTATATATCTCCCTTAAAGCAGCTTGTTTCTTATGAGCGGGGAAATATTTAGCAGAGAAGTAATAAATCATATCCTGGGGACTACGCACACAACTAGAATCAAGAGAATTAAACCATATCTTAGCATCACCCTTTAATGAGAATGGAAATAACTTAAGGATATAGTAGTAGCGAGTTTTCTCATCATTAGTGAACAGGGTGGCTATATCATTTAATTTAGTAAGATGTGCCACAACAGTTTCAGATTCATAGCCATAGAAAGGATCAGATTCAACCAAAGTAATTATCTCAGTATCAACAGAGAAATCATAATCCTTATCGGTAACAAAGATAGGTGAAGTAGCAAAAGCAGGGTCATATTTGATTCTAGCATTCAAAGATTTTTCTTTCAGCTTAGCTAATAATTTCTTAAGATCACTCCTATAATTGCAAGCAAGAAAGTCTCTAGCAGTTTCTTCATCCATAACATAACCCTTAGGCACAACAGGCAATTCATATCTAGGGGGAGAACCTTCATCATCACTTTCATCAATATTATCAGTTTCAATAATTTCATTCTCTCTAGCCCAAGCAAGTTGTTCATCCAGAAATTCACCTAGTGGCACAGTATTATCAAGCATAGAAGTAGTTTCATCATAAGTATCATGCATAGCAGAAGTGGCATCATAAATAACATGCGACATATCGGAATTAATAGCAGAAGCAGGATTAGGTGTCGCAAGCTTACTCAAAACAGAAGGTGAATCAAGTGCAGAGCTAGATGGTAGTTCCTTACCTCCCCTCGTAGTTGAGGGATAAATTTTGGTTTTCTCGTCTTTCAAGTTCCTCATAGTGATCAGCAGATATAAATCCCAAGTGACTCAAAGAATAGAGCTATGCTCCTCGGCAACGGCGCCAGAAAATAGTCTTGATAACCCACAAGTATAGGGGGTCGCAATAGTTTTCGAGGGTAGAGTATTCAACCCAAATTTATTGATTCGACACAAGGGGAGCCAAAGAATATTCTCAAGTATTAGCAGTTGAGTTGTCAATTCAACCACACCTGGATAACTTAATATCTGTAGCAAAGTATTTAGTAGCAAAGTAGTATGGAAGTAACGGTAACGGTGGCAAAAGTAACAGTAGCAGTTTTGTAGTAATTGTAATAGTGGCAACACTCAAGTAACTAAGCAGAGAACAATATGTGAAAAGCTCGTAGGCATTGGATCGGTGATGGAGAATTATGTCGGATGCGATTATTCATGCAACAGTTATAACATAGGGTGACACAAAACTAGCTCCAATTCATCAATGTAATGTAGGCATGTATTCCGAATATATTCATGCGTGCTTATGCAAAAGAACTTGCATGACATCTTTTGTCCTACCCTCCCGTGGCAGCGGGGTCCTATTGGAAACGAAGGGATATTAAGGCCTCCTTTTAATAGAGTACCGGACCAAGGCATTAACACTTGGTGAATACATGAACTCCTCAAACTACGGTCATCACCGGTAATGGTCCCGATTATTGTCACTTCGGGGTTAACGAATCATAACACATAATAGGTGACTATAGACTTGCAAGATAGGATCAAGAACTCGCATATATTCATGAAAACATAATAGGTTCAGATCTGAAATCATGGCACTCGGGCCCTAATGACAAGCATTAAGCATAGCAAAGTCATAGCAACATCAATCTCAGAACATAGTGGATACTAGGGATCAAACCCTAACAAAACTAACTCGATTACATGATAAATCTCATCCAACCCATCACCGTCCAGCAAGCCTACGATGGAATTACTCACGCACGACAGTGAGCATCATGAAATTGGTGATGGAGGAAGGTTGATGATGACGATGGCGACGGATTCCCCTCTTTGGAGCCCCGAACGGACTCTAGATTAGCCCTCCCGAGAGAGTTTAGGGCTTGGCGGCGGCTCCATATCGTAAAACGCGATGAATCCTTCTCTCTGATTTTTTTCTCCCCGAACGTGAATATATAGAGTTGGAGTTGAGATCGGTGGAGCACCAGGGGGCCCACGAGGCAGGGGGCGCGCCCAGGGGGGTAGGCGTGCTCCCACCCTTGTGGACAGGGTGTGGGCCCCCTGGCCTTGATTATTTCACCAGTATTTTTTATAAATTCCAAAATTATTCTCCGTGAAGTTTCAGGTCATTCCGAGAACTTTTATTTCTGCACAAAAATAACACCATAGCAATTCTGCTGAAAACAGCGTTAGTCTGGGATAGTTCCATTCAAATCATGCAAGTTAGAGTCCAAAACAAGGGAAAAGTGTTTGGAGAAGTAGATACGATGGAGACGTATCACTCGTTCCGACCGATCAAGCACCAAACGTACGGCAACTCCGAGTTCTGCACACGTTCAGCTCGATGACGTCCCTCGAACTCTTGATCCAGCAAAGTGTCGACGGAGAGTTCTGTCAGCACGACAGCATGGTGATGGTGATGGAGAACTGATCCGTGCAGGGCTTCGCCTAAGCACTACGAAGATATGACCGGAGGCGTAAACTGTGGAGGGGGGCGCCGCACACAGCTAACAATTGTTGGTGTGTGTTCTAGCGGTGCCCCCCCCCCATATATATATAGGTTGGAGGGGAGGAGAGGCAGCAAAGGGGGCACCCCAAGTAGGAGGAATCCTACTTGGGGTCCTCCCAATTCGGGCTCCCCCTTTCCTTTTAACCTGAAGGGGGAAGGAAAGAGGGGATAGGGGGAAGGAAGGGGGAATCCTATTCCCTCTCTTTCCTTTCCTCCTCCCCTTTTCCTTCTCCACTTAGGCCGGCCCATATGGGGGGCGCACCGGACCCTTCTTGCTGGTGTGTTTCCCCTCTTGGCCCATAAGGCCCATATCTTTTGCCGGGGGTGCCCGAAACCCCTTCCGGTGACCCGATATGTACCCGGTAACCTCCGGAACACTTCAGGTGTCCAAATACCATCGTCCTATGTATCAATCTTTACCTCTCAACCATTTCGAGACTCCTCGTCATATCTGTGATCTCATCTAGGACTCCGAACAACATTCAGTCACCAAATCACATAACTCATATAATACAAAATCGTCATCGAACGTTAAGCATGCGGACCCTACAGGTTCGAGAACTATGTAGACACGACCGAGACACTTCTCCGGTCAATAACCAATAGCAGAACCTAGATGCTCATATTGGCTCCTCCATATCATACGAAGATCTTTATCGGTCGAACCGTTATGACAACACACGTTATTCCCTTTGTCATCGGTATGTTACTTGCCCGAGATTCGATCATCGGTATCTTCATACCTAGTTCAATCTCATTACTGGCAAGTCTCTTTACTCGTTCCGTAATACATCATCCCGCAACTAACTCATGAGTCACTTTGCTTGCAAGGCTTCTTATGATGTGCATTACCGAGAGGGCCCAGAGATACCTCTCTGATACTCGGAGTGACAAATCCTAGTCTCGATTCACGCCAACCCAACAAGACACCTTCGGAGATAACTGTAGAGCATCTTCATAATCACCCAGTTACGTTGTGATGTTTGATAGCACACAAGGCATTCCTTCGGTATCCGGGAGTTGCATGATCTCATAGTCAAAGGAATATGTATTTGACATACTTGAAAGCAATAGCAATAAAACTGAACGATCAGCATGCTAAGCTAACGGATGGGTCTTGTCCATCACATCATTCTCCTAATGATGTGATCCCGTTATCAAATGACAACTCATGTCCATGGTTAGGAAACCTTAACCATCTTTGATCAACGAGCTAGTCAAGTAGAGGCTCACTAGGGACTCAGTGTTTTGTCTATGTATCCACACATGTATTAAGGTTTCCGGTCAATACAATTCTAGCATGAATAATAAACACTTACCATGAATAAGAAAATATAAAATAACAACTTTATTATTGCCTCTAAGGCATATTTCCTTCAGTCGGCATGCTGAGGCAGTCGATGGAGGCCATGGTGCAGGTCGGGGCAGAGGCGGAGCAGGGCCACTCGCAGGAGAGGACGGTGAGGTTCCATGTGGACAACGTGCGGACATGGGCCAGCGCGGCCCTCACCGACGGCGACATGTGCATGGAAGGGTTCATGGGTGAGGCTGCCGCTGGCGGCGGCGTCAGGGAGGCCGTGTGCGGCCATGTCGCGGGCCTCCTGCACCTCACAGCCAACGCGCTTTGCATCGTCGGCGCCATGGCCAACCAAACGGCACCACCATAGCCGCCGGGAAATATACATGCCTTGTGTGTGTGCTTCTTCTCCTTTTTGGCAATTGCCATGTGTTCGAGGACGAGCAGGAATTAAGCTTGGGGATGCTTGATACGTCTCCAACTTATTTATAATTTTTTATTGTTCCATGCTATTGTATTATCAATCTTGGATATTTTATATACACTTTCAAGCAACAATATATCATTTTTTGGGACTAACCTATTAACTTAGTGCCCAGTGCCAGTTGTTGTTTTTTGCTTGGTTTTGGTTTTGCACAATATCAGTACCAAACAAAGTCCAAATGCCACGAAACTGTTTGGTGATTATTTTCCGGAGATAAGAGACCCTGGAAGGTTTGGGAGGGGACGAGAAGATGGAGCAGTGGCCCACAAGGCACCAGGCACGCCCAGGGGTAGGGCGCGCCCTGGTGCCTTGTGGGGCCCATGAGGCTTCATTTGACCTAACTCCGCCTCTATAAATTCTCTAAAATCATGAAACCAAGAGAGGAGTCCATGAAATACTTTCTCTGCTGCCGCAAGTTCGAGAACCACGAGATCCCATCTCGAGGCCTCTTCCGGCACTCTGCCGGAGGGGGAATCGATCATGGAGGTGTTCTTCGTCATCCTTGCTGCCCCTCCGATGATGCGTGAGTAGTTTACCATGGACCTATGGGTCCATAGTTAGTAGCTACATGGCTTCTTCTCTCTTTTTGATCTTCAATACAATGTTCTCCTCGATGTTCTTGGAGATCTATTTGATGTAATGACTTTTTGCGGTGTGTTTGTTGGGATAAGATGAATTGTGAGTTTATGATTAGATCTACCAATGAATATTATTTGAGTTTTCTCTGGACTCTTTTATGCATGATTACTATAGCTTCGTATTTCTTCTCCGATTTATTTGTTTGGTTTGGCCAAATAGATTGTTGCCATTGGAAGAGGTGCTTTGTAATGGGTTCGATCTTGCGGTGCTCAATCGCAGTGACAGAAAGGACATGACACGTATGTATCGTTGCTATTTGATGACCCACAAGTATAGGGATCAATTGTAGCTCTCTTCGATAAGTAAGAGTGTCGAACCCAACGAGGATCAGAAGGAAATGCCAAATAGTTTTCAGTAAGGTAATGTCTGCAAGTGCTGAAATTGTAAGTAGCGGAGTAGTTTGATAGCAAGATAACTTGTAATGAGCAACTAACGATAGTAGTAACAAATATGCAGCAAGGTATCCCAATCCTTTTGAGGCAAAGGACATGCCAAAACGGTCTCTTATGATAAGCAAAGTGTTCTTGAGGGTACACAGGAATTTCATCTAGTCACTTTCATCATGTTGGTTTAATTCGTGTTCACTACTTTGATAATTTGATATGTGGGTGGACCGGTGCTTAGGTGTTGTTCTTACTTGAACAAATGTAACATCCCAAATTTTCAAACTGGATGTTATACATAGGACATCATATGCATATCATATTTTATTTGCATTTTGGTTTGATCCAAGAAATCTTAAGCAACTCAAGGACCCACGGAGAGAGTTGGGGATTTCATTTATTTTCATATTTGAATTTTCTCAAATTTGAAAAGAGGATCATTTTGGTTTTAATAAATTTTCTCTCCGAAATATTTCCGATGTTAAAAATAAATGAGAGGAGATAAAATGACTTCTCGAAAATAAAGGAAATATTGGAGGAAAATGTTAAAATAAAATAAATATTTTTATTGGACTTTTATTGCTATTTTATTTGAATTAGAAAAATATGCATTCTTCAAAATTGCATTCTTAGGCAAGAAAAATGTTCACTTTGTTCTAAATATTGTATTTAGACAGTGAAAATTGTTTTTGGCATTTTTAGAATTTTTTTATATTTTATTAGGATTTTTCTTCGGCGGAATTATTTAAAAAAAGTTTCCCGCCTGACTGGGGCGAAAGCCCAGCCGAGCAGGCCGGCCCGCCACGCCAACCGCCTCCAAGCTGCGCCGCCATGCCGCCGGCGGACTCCGCCTGGAGTCCGGCTCGGACTCCGCCACCGCCTGCCTCCTCCCGCAAGCACCCCCATCCCGAGGCTTTATAAGCCGCCGCCCCGGCCCCTTCGCCACCACCACCGCCGCCAGCAGCAACAAGCAGCAGCAGCCGCCGCCGCCGCCTGCCGCGGACGTCGTCGCCTCGCCCTGCCCCGCCGACGCCGCCTCGCCGGAGCCCCGACTCGCTGGAGCCGCCGACCCGCCGGTTTTCCCATGAACCGGTAAAAGACCACCCCGGTTTTTTTCAGTTTGGTCTTAGATCGGTTTTATTTTTTTAGGTTTAGGGTTTTTCTCGGTTTTCTCCGGTTTCACTAATTAGTGAACGTTCACCCGAACGCCACTGTGCATGAACACGTTCGTTCTTTCGTCTCTGCTAGCGAACGTTCGTTTGTTAGTCTTTTTCTTTTTATTTTATTTTTCACCAGGGACCTATCTGTGATTATTTTTATCGCAGATTAGCCCCTGATCTTCAAACCCTCGCAGTTTCTCAACCGTTCGTCCAAATCCAGTGAAACCAACGCCAAAATCTTTGTCTCGAACCCCTCTTTCCAGTTAAGCAACTTGAACATGGTTTTGACAATTTAAAATTTGGTTCCAAGCAGATTTGAATTCAAACTCGTTTTGATCGGAGTTTCAGTTCCGTAGCTCCGATTCGATTGATTCTTTTTGCAAATTGAAGCACTTCAGTTGAACTTTCAGATTGGACTTTCTTATATGAGTTTTACCCTTGCATCTATGCTTGAGTGCTTATGTATGTTATTGTTTGTTTGCGATAGAATTTCCGGAGTGTGAAGCGTGCTACTACGAGTCTCTAGGGTATGCATATTGTCAGCAAGGCAAGTAACACTTTGATCATATCCCTTCATTACCCAGTTTTTATGCATTAGTTCCAGTCCTCAAACATTGCATGAGTAGGATCTGATCAACATGTGGGATTTGGGAAGTAGTTGATGAGGTAGAACCTATTGTCTTTTATATCAAACCCTTGGGAGTTACTTCTACGTTATGCTTATACTGCTATGCTATGCTCGTAGACGTGGTTTGGTTGAGTGTATCCATGAAAGATGTGAGAGTTGTTAATTAATGGTTAACTTCAGGTGGTTACTTAAATACACATCTGTGTGGATTGGTTGAGGCACCCTGGAGCACCCAGTGGTTGTTTGGGCACCTGGAGCAATCCAGCGCTGTCCTGGGATATCCCGGAGTACCCGTGTGATCATCTATGGTTCGCCACCCAGGCTCAAAGGGATCATAAGATTATTCATGCTAGAAACTTCCGTGTGCAGCCACAAGCCATTATGGGCTCTGGCATAGTTGAATATGTTGTGTGACCTCTTTCAGTGGTAGGCTAGCAGATGTAGGGGAAAGTAGGTGTAACTGTCTACCCAGAGTAAAGAGTTAATGCTTCGGAAAGACAGTGTCTCGGTCATCCGTTTCTCAAACGTCATGTAGTGCGAGAAATCCAACGGAGGAGATCGAGTCTTGTAGGGAAAAGTGCGCAAACCTCTATAGAGTGTATAAACTAATCATGATTAGCCGTGTCCCCGGTTATGGACATCTTCAGTATCTGGTTCTTGAATTATTGATTTGATCTCATCACTCTAAATTAATTTGTTGGGTTATTAATACTGAATAATTGGGATTGAGTTGGACGAACCTTCTCAATGTTTATCAACTACCATGATAGTGAACAAAATATATTCCTTGGTTGTAGGGAAAAATTGGCTTTTCGCAAAACATGATAACCATAGAGCCTCCACCAGCCATATATGCATGTAGTGTTAGTTTTTATCTGTTCATTGCTCTAGTGTGTTATTTTGCCAGCATATTCCATGTGGTGACTCGTTTCGGGCTGCAACGTATTATGTTGCAGACTTTTCAGACGAAGAGTAAGGTGCGCTAGGTCGTTGTCGTGCACTCAGCTATGCCGTTGGAGTTGATGGACTCATTTACCTTCGATGCTTCCACAGTTATCTAATTTAGATGGCCTTAAGCCATATATTATTGTATTAAGTTCTCTTTGAGACATTCGATGTAATAAGTGTGTGATTGCACTCTGTTATAAATCCTTCGAGTACTGTGTGTGTCAGCATTACCGATCCAGGGATGACACTTAAGCATAGAGATTTGACCGTCTGACGTCGGATCGCTACAAGATGGTATCAGAGCACACGCTGATTGTAGGACACGACCACTAAGATAAGCCATAGGTCACTCTTCTCTACTCATTTTTGAATGCTCTCCATTTTCCACTCTATAGATGGCGGACCCAAGGAACAAGTTTGCTCAGCCGGATGAAGACACTCCCTTTGGACGACACTTGAAGGAAGTCACTTGGTACCTGAACATCGGAATACCAAGCTTCACCGGGACCTACACCGCCACTTTACCAAAAGAGGAGTGTTGGATGATTCGAGTTCAAGTTCCATGAAGGACATTCACGCCAGTTACTGAGCCCATAGAATTTTCCTTTCATGCACCAACCTGGAGTCTAGGAAAGAGCATGGCAGCTCACATCGCCATGGGACACATCGGAGAAGTTTATCACAAGGATCTTAAGGCCACCATCTATCAGATACATGGGTGCCGAGATGAGCAATGGGAGACGATCAGCACCAGGAGGGACAGGTCCATTGCAGCTTTCATCCAGGAGTTAAACCAGCACATTCGCCGCCAGGAGAACCAAATGTGCGTAAGCATGATAGATCTGAAGAAGGTGATGACCAGGAACATGGAGCTTGAAGAGGAACTCAAGTCTACACGCGATGGATATGAGGAGGAAATCGCAATACTAGTAGAAAAGAATGACGACCTGACGAGGAAGCAAGGAGTATTCATGGGAGACCCCGCACCAGGAGGAGATGACGACCATCCCGAGGACTACATCATCATCGACGTCACTGACTCTGACCCCGACAGTAGTGATGATGATTACGAAGACGAAGCTGGAGCGGATATCATGGAGTCTTCCACCGATCAAAATTTCTAGATGACCACCATGTTATCAGTAGTATTTCCCCCATGTAAATAGTAGTAGTCCGAGTATCTTTGTAACGGTAGTTAAATCGTTTGTATGCCCTTGTTTTGAATTGAGTGGTGTGATATGATTGTGTTTGTCTCATGTGCATATGGGTAGTGATTTCTCTTTAGACCCCATTCTATTCTAATCTCTCCCCTCTAAAGCTATCAGATGCCTTCGAGACGTGACCCCGGATTTGTCTTCCCACCGGAGCTCACTCAGCTGATCCAACAGCAGAATGCGTTGATGCAGCTACTAGTCCAGAACCAAGGCAACAACAACAACAACCCACCGCCACCACCTCCAGTTGACAACTTAGCCCGTTTTCTGAGGTTGAATCCGCCGGTGTTTTCCAGTAGCACCGAGCCGATTGTCGCTGATGACTGGTTACGCAGGATTGGAAGGGAGTTGACCACCGCAGGTTGCACAGATGCTGAGAAGGTGCGTTTTGTCGCACATCAACTGGATGGACCCGCAGCCTCATGGTGGGAGAATTACACAACCACTTTCCCCATAGCCAATGTCACTTGGGATCAATTTCGGCAAGCTTTCTGCACTGCACATGTCTCAACTGGAGCTATGAGAATGAAGAAGCCTGAGTTTCGCAACTTATGCCAGGGAAATCGTACTGTGGGGCAGTACGTGGATGAGTTCAGTAAGTTAGCTCGCTATGCCTCGGATGATGTGGCCACAGATGCCGCGAAGCAGAAGAAGTTTATGGAAGGGCTAAATGATGAACTAAGCATGCAGTTGATGGTGGCAACATTTTCTAACTACCAGGAGTTGATAGACATGGCTCTTATGATAGAAGGTAAGCAGCAGGAGATAGAGAGCCGCAAAAGGAAGTATGGACAAGGGAAGTACAATTTAGGAGCACAGCAGAGACCTCAGTTTACCCCGAACTCGGGAGGACACACCCACCACAACAATGGAGGCCACACTCACAATGGAGGAAGTTCACATAATCATAGTGGCCCCAAGAATGGGAATGGGAATGGAGGAAGCAGCAGCCAGAACCGTTCCAACCCGGCAACACCCGCCAAGAAGGATCTAAGTCACATTACTTACTTCAAGTGCGGGAAGACTGGACACTACGCCACTGAGTGTTCTGAAGCAAGGAATGGTAATGGCAATGAAAGCTCTGGGAAGAAGCCCAACCCTTTCAACAGGGGACAAGTGAACCATGTTAACGTGGATGAGGTTGAAGAGCAGCCAGATGCAGTTATAGGTAAGTTTTTGGTTAAGTCATTTACTGCAATCGTTCTTTTTGATACTGGTGCATCGCATTCATACATATCAAGGGGATTTGTGGATAAGTATAAGTTGCCCACCGAAGTTCTTAGGACACCTATGTTAGTAAGCTCGCCAGGAGTGGAGTATATGGCAAGCGAAGGATGTTTTCAGATGCCATTGACCAGGTAGGCATGTTTTCCCCTCATACTTAATAATTCTGGAGTAACAAGGATTGGATGTGATCCTAGGCATGGATTGGCCATCGAAGTATGGAGGAAACATCGATTGTGCTAGTAAGTCAATTCTGCTCACCACCCCGGAGGGAAAAAGGATTAAGTATGTATCCCGACATGCGCCAAGGAGGACCCAAGTAAATTCCCTCTCAGGAGTTATTCAGTAGGAAGTGCCTGTAGTGAAGGATTACCCAGATGTATTTCCAGAAGAACTACCAGGCATGCCGCCGGATCGAGACATTGAGTTTTTGATAGAGCTATTGCCAGGCACCGGACCGATATCAAAGAGACCATACTAGATGCCCGCAAATGATCTGGAGGAGATTAAGAAGCAGATTAAGGAGTTATTGGAGAAGGGTTACATTCGACGAAGTTCATCATCATGGGGAGCCCCAGTGCTCTTAGTTTAGAAGAAGGAAGGATCCTTGAGAATGGTTGTTGATTATCGTGCATTGAATGAAGTGACGATCAAGAACAAGTACCCGCTACCGATGATCAATGATTTGTTTGACCAGCTGCAAGGAGCCAAAGTATTTTCCAAGATCGATCTGCGATCAGGATACCACCAGTTGAAGATCCGAGAGCAGGATATACCTAAGACAGCCTTCACCACAAGGTACAGGCTATATGAGTACCCGGTCATGTCATTTGGATTGACAAATGCCCCTGCCTATTTCATGAGTATGATGAATAAAGTGTTCATGGAGTTTTTGGACAAGTTTGTCGTGGTGTTCATTGATGATATTTTGGTATACTCGAAGAATGAAGAGGAACACAAGGAGCATTTGCGTTTAGTTCTCGAGAAGCTCAGGGAACATCAGCTATATGCCAAGTTCAGCAAATGTGAGTTCTGGTTGAAGGAAGTTGGATTCCTTGGACATGTTATATCAGGAGAAGGTATAGCAATAGATCCTACCAAGGTTCAGTCAGTCACTGATTGGCTAGCACCCACCTCAGTAGGAGAGATCCGCAGTTTTCTTGGACCCGCGGGATATTATCGGAGATTCATTGAGAATTTCTCCAAGATTGTGAAGCCTATGACGGAGTTGTTGAAGAAGGACACTAAGTTCAAGTGGACCGAAGAGTGTGAGGCCAGTTTTCAGGAGTTGAAGAAACGTTTGGTTACAACCCCAGTGTTGATTCTACCGGATATACGCAAGGATTTCCAAGCGTATTGCGACGTTGCTCGCTTAGGACTTGGAGGTGTACTTATGCAGGACAGAAGAGTTGTTTCTTATGCCTCACATTAGCTTCGACCGCATGAGTTGAATTATGCCACACATGATTTGGAGTTAGCAGCTGTAGTTCATGCACTCAAGACCTGGAGACACTTTCTTATTGGAAACCGTTGTGATGTGTACACGGATCACAAGAGTTTGAAGTACATTGTCACACAGAAGGAGCTGAATCTCAGGCAAAGGAGATGGTTGGATCTTATAAAGGATTATGATATGAAGTTGCATTATCACCCAGGAAAGACCAATGTTGTAGCAGACGCTTTGAGCCGGAAGAGTTATGTCAATACCCTGATAAGCGGAGGATTACCAAAGGAGTTAGCCGAAGATCTCAGGGAGCTTCGTTTGGAAATAGTCCCTAGAGGATTTGTCGCAGCAATGGAGGTTCAGTCAACATTATTGGGAAAGATACGAGAAGCTCAGAATGATGATAAGGAGATTGCTGAGATAAAGGAGAAGATGAGCAAAGGAAAAGCCAAAAGTTTTCGCAAGGATGAGTACGAAAACCTTATGGTTTGAGGACTGTGTTTATGTACCCAATAACACGGAGATCAGGAAGTTAATACTTCAGGAAGCTCATAACTTGCCATACTCGATACACCTCGGAAAGACCAAGATGTATTTGGATTTGAAGGAGCATTTTTGGTGGACTGGTATGAAGAAGGATATTGCCGAGTATGTAGCAGTATGTGATGTATGTCAGCGAGTGAAGGCAGAACATCAGAAGCCAGCAGGATTACTGCAGCCTATGCTGATACCCGAATGGAAGTGGGACAAACTTGGCATGGATTTCATCACCGGATTACCCAGGACCCAATCGAGATATGATTCTATCTGGGTAGTAGTGGATCGTTTGACCAAAGTGGCTCACTTTCTCCCAGTGAAAACCGCCTATACGAGTGCGAAGTTGGCCAAGATATATATGACCATGATCGTATGTCTGCATGGAGTTCCGAGGACCATCGTATCAGATAGAGGAACACAATTTACCTCGAAGTTTTGGAATCAGCTGCACCAGACTTTGGGTACCAGGCTAGAGTTCAGTACAACTTTTCATCCGCAAACAGATGGACAGACCGAGAGAGTCAATCAGATTTTGGAGGACATGTTGAGAGCTTGTGCACTAGATTATGGATCTAGTTGGGATGATAATTTGCCTTACACGGAGTTCTCATACAACAACAGTTACCAAGCCAGTTTGAAGATGGCACCTTTTGAAGCTTTGTATGGGAGAAGGTGCAGGACACTGTTGATGTGGGATGAAGTTGGAGACCGTCAGTTGTTTGGACCAGATTTGATCAAAGAGTCCGAAGAGAAGGCTAAGTTGATTCGCGACACACTAAAGGTAGCTCAGTCTAGGCAGAAGAGTTATGCCGATACCAAACGCAAGGAGGTAGTCTATGAAATCAGAGATAGACCATATCTTCGTGTGTCACCTCTGCGAGGAGTTAAGCGATTTGGAGTTAAGGGAAAGTTAGCCCCGAGATTTGTAGGACCATACCGAGTTTTGGAGCGTATGGGAGAAGTGGCCTACAAGTTGGAGTTACCCGAAGGATTATCAGGAGTTCATGATGTGTTTCACGTTTCCCAGTTGAAGAAGTACCATGCTGAGATGGCCGATATTCCTCTAAGAGATATAGTGCCCCTGGAAGCAATTCAGTTAGATAAGTGATCTGACCTACGAGGAGAAACCAGTCAAGATTCTCGAGTTTGCCAGCCGAGTCACACGCAGCAAGGTTATCAAGTTTTACAAAGTTCAGTGGAGCCACCATAACGAGGATGAAGCCACCTGGGAACGAGAGGAAGACCTACGGAAAGACCACCCGCACCTATTTTCTAGCCAACCAGAATCTTGAGGGCGAGATTCACCTTAAGGGGGGTAGGTTTGTAACATCCCAAATTTTCAATTTGGATGTTATACATAGGACATCATATGCATATCATATTTTATTTGCAATTTGGTTTGATCCAAGAAATCTTAATCAACTCAAGGACCCACGGAGAGAGTTGGGGATTTTATTTATTTTCATATTTGAATTTTCTCAAATTTGAAAACAGGATCATTTTGGTTTTAATAAATTTTCTCTCCGAAATATTTCCGATGTTAAAAATAAATTTGAGATAAAATGACTTCTCCAAAATAAAGGAAATATTGGAGGAAAAATGTTAAAATCAAATACATATTTTTATTGGATTTTATTGCTATTTTATTTGAATTAGAAAAATATGCATTTTTCAAAATTGCATTCTTAGGCCTGAAAAATGTTCACTTTGTTCTAAATATTGTACTTAGACGGCGAAAATTGTTTCTGGCATTTTTAGATTTTTTTATATTTTATTAGGATTTTTCTTCGGCGGATTTTTTTTTAAAGTTTCCGCCCGACTGGGCCGAAAGCCCAGCCGAACAGGCTGGCCCGCCGTGCCGCGCCGCCGTGCCTCAGGCGGACTCCGCCTGGAGTCCGGCTCAGACTTCACCGCCGCCTGCCCCCTCCCGCAAGCAACCTCCCTCCCGAGGCTTTATAAGCCGCCGCCCCGGCCCCTCTCGCCACCACCACCGCCGCCAGCAGCAGCAAGAAGCAGTAGCGACCGCCTCCGCGCACGCCGTCGCCTCGCCCCGCCCCGCCGACGCCCCGACTCATCGGAGCCGCCGACCCGCCGGTTTTCCCGTGAACCGATAAAAGACCACAACAGTTTTTTTCCGGTTTTGTCTTAGATCGGTTTTAATTTTTTAGGTTTAGGGGTTTTCTCGTTTTCTCTGGTTTCGCTAATTAGCGAACGTTCACTCGAACGCCCCTGTTCGTGAACGCATTCGTTCTTTTGTCTCTGCTAGCGAACGTTCGTTCGTTATTCTTTTTCTTTTTATTTTATTTTTCACCAGGGACCTATCCGCGATTATTTTTATCGCAGATTAGCCCCTGATCTTCAAACCCTCGCAGTTTCTCAACCGTTCGTCCAAATCCAGTGAAACCAATGCCAAATCTTCGTATCGAACCCCTCTTTCCAGTTAAAAAACTTGAACATGGTTTTGACAATTTAAAATTTTGGTTCCAAGCAGATTTGAATTCGAACTTCTTTTGATCGTAGTTTCAGTTCCGTAGCTCCGATTCGATTGATTCTTTTTGCAAATCGAAGCACTTCAGTTGAACTTTCAGATTGGACTTTCTCATCTGAGTTTTACCCTTGCATATATGCTTGAGTGCTTATGTACGTTATTGTTTGTTTGCGTTAGAATTTCCGGAGAGCGAAGCGTGCTACTACGAGTCTCTAGGGTTTGCATATCGTCAGCAAGGCAAGTAACTCTTTGATCATATCCCTTCATTACCCAGTTTTTTATGCATTAGTTCCAATACTCAAACATTGCATGAGTAGGATATGATCAACATGTGGGATTTGGGAAGTAGTTGATGAGGTAGAACCTATTGTCTTTTATATCAAACCCTTGGGAGTTACTTCTACGTTATGCTTATACTGCTATGCTATGCTCGTAGACGTGGTTTGGTTGAGTGTATCCATGAAAGATGTGAGAGTTGTTAATTAATGGTTAACTTCAGGTGGTTACTTGAATACACATCTGTGTGGATTGGTTGAGGCACCCTGGAGCACCCAGTGGTTGTTTGGGCACCTGGAGCAATCCAGCGCTGTCCTGGGATATCCCGGAGTACCCGTGTGATCATCCTATGGTTCGCCACCCAGGCTCAAAGGGATCATAAGATTATTCACGCTAGAAACTTCCGTGTGCAGCCACAAGCCATTATGGGCTCTGGCATAGTTGAGTATGTTGTGTGACCTCTTTCAGTGGTAGGCTAGCATATGTAGGGGAAAGTAGGTGTAACTGTCTACCCAGAGTAAAGAGTTAATGCTTCAGAAAGACTGTGTCTCGGTCATCCGTTTCTCAAACATCATGTAGTGCGAGAAATCCAACGGAGGATATCGAGTCTTGTGGGGAAAAGTGCGCAAACCTCTACAGAGTGTACAAACTAATCATGATTAGCCGTATCCCCGGTTATGGACATCTTGAGTATCTGGTTCTTGAATTATTGATTTGATCTCATCACTCTAAATTAATTTGTTGGGTTATTAATACTGAATAATTGGGATTGAGTTGGAGGAACCTTCTCAATGTTTATCAACTACCATGATAGTAAACAAAATATATTCCTTTGTTGTAGGAAAAAATTGGCTTTTCGCAAAACATGATAACCATAGAGCCTCCACCAGCCATATATGCATGTATTGTTAGTTTTTATCTGTTTATTGCTCTAGTGTGTTATTTTGCCAGCATATTCCATGTGCTGACCCGTTTCGGGCTGCAACGTATTATGTTGCAGACTTTTCAAATGAAGAGTAAGGTGCGCTAGGTCGTTGTCGTGCACTCAGCTATGCCGTTGGAGTTGATGGACTCATTTACCTTCGATACTTCCGCAGTTATCTTATTTAGATGGCCTTAAGCCATATATTATTGTAATAAGTTCTCTTTGAGACATTCGATGTAATAAGTGTGTGATTTCACTCTGTTATAAATGCTTCGAGTATTGTGTGTGTCAGCATTACCGATCCAGGGATGACACTTAAGCACAGAGATTTGAACGTCTGAGGTCGGATCGCTACAACAAACCTCCTACTTATGATTAACCCTCCCGCAAGCATCCGCAACTACGAGAAAAGTATTAAGAATAAATTCTAACCATAGCATTAAACTTTTGGATCCAATCGGTCCCTTACGGAATAGCGCATAAACTGGGGTTTAAGCTTCTGTCACTCTCGCAACCCATCATCTAATTGCTACTCCACAATGCATTCCCTTAGGCCCAAATACGGTGAAGTGTCATGTAGTCGATGTTCACATGACACCACTAAGGGAATAACAACATACATACTATCAAAATATCGAACACATATCAAGTTCACATGATTACTTGCAACATGATTTCTCCCGTG
This sequence comes from Triticum aestivum, assembly GCF_018294505.1. NCBI lineage: Eukaryota > Viridiplantae > Streptophyta > Magnoliopsida > Poales > Poaceae > Triticum > Triticum aestivum. Next base: position 289,463,014 of record NC_057811.1, read on the forward strand.
ACCTCAAGAATAAAAGTAACTACTCACAAATGATAAACATGTTCATGATCGGAGGAGTATTAAATAGAATAATGGATCCGAACATATTATCTTCCACCAAATAAACCATATAGTAATCAACTAGAAGATGTAATCAACACTACTAGTCACCCACAAGCACCAATCTATAGTTCCGGTAACAAGATTGAACACAAGAGATTAACTAGGGTTTGAGATGAGATGGTGTTGTTGAAGATGTTGATGGAGATTGCCCTCCCCAAGATGGGAGAGTTGTTGGTAATGATGAGGACGATGATTTCCCCCTCCGGGAGGGAAGTTCCCCCAGAGGAATCGCTCTGCCAGAGGGCAAAAGTGCTCCTGCCCAAGTTCCGCCTCGAGATAGCGACGCTCCATCCCAAAAGTCCTCTCCTTATTTTTTCTAGGTAAAAATGACTTATATACCAGAAGATGGGCACCGGAGGTGGGCTGAGGAGGTCACAACCCACCAGGGCGCGCCTGGGCTCCCTGGCGCGCCCAGGTGGGTCGTGCCCACCTGTTGGTCCCACTCTGGTAGTTATTTGCTCCAATAATTCTTATATATTCCATAAAAAAATCTCCGTCATGTTTCAGCTTGTTTGGAGTTGTGAAGAATAGGTGGCCTGACGTAGCTTTTCCAGGTCCAGATTTCCAGCTGCCGGAATTCTCCCTCTTTGTGTATATCTTGTAAATTATGAGAGAAAAGGCATTAGAATTACTCCAAAAAGCATTATTATGAATAAAAACATTATAAATAATAGTAAGAAAACATGATGCAAAATGGATGTATCAACTCCCCCAAGCTTAGAGCTTGCTTGTCCTCAAGCGAAAACCAAAATCGAAAAGCATGTCCACATGCTTTGAGAGAGAGGTGTCGATAAAAAGAAAATATGGACATAGAAGCATCATGTTGATTATTATAACTGCAACAAAATTAAACATAAGACTTTCATCATAGAAATTTATCATATACTTCTCATGAATAAGTAATAGTTCATCACATAATCGAAGTATAAAGCAAAAACTCTATTAGAAACCAACAAACTATGATCTCAGTTGACTTTGCAACTACAATTCATCATCTTTTCAGGAAGGGTCATGTGTCGGAGCCTTTAGGCAAGTCCACATACTCAACCATCATATAGTCTTCTATGATTGCTAACACTCACCGCGTACACATGAGCAAAATGTTTCAACCGGACACATAGAAAGATAGGGGCTTATAGTTTCGCCTCCCAACATACTCACCTCAAGGGTGATGTCAACAATAATAACTCATGCTATCTATATTCAACTGGACATATGTGCCTACATCTTTCCTCACCACATGATGCTTGCCAAAGGAGAAAAATAAAAAGGAATAGAAGGGAAACTTTGACTCTTTGCATAAAAGTAAATACATAAAAGTAAAGGATAGGCCCTTCGCAGAGGGAAACGGAGGTTGCCATGCGCTTATTTGTTTGTATGATCAATCCCTTAGTGCAAGAGAACGTCACGTTGTATTGCCCCTTAAGATGACAACCTTTATTATGTAGTCTGTCGCTTTTATTCTTTGTCATCCAAGTTCGTACAACGCTCAATTTTCTCTTACACTAAATGATCTCACATTTTTAGAAGCAATTTTATTGCCCTTTTGCACCGATGACAACTTACTTGAGAGATCTTGCTCAATCCCTAGGTAGGTATGGTGGACACTTGAAAATAAGATTTGGGTTTAAGGGTTTTTGGATGCACAAGTAGTATCTCTACTTAGTGCAGAATTTTTGGCTAGCAAAGACAGGGGCAAGCACCACATGTTGATGGATCTATGAAAATATGACTTCTATGTGAATATAAACAAACATAAACCATTAAGTTGTCTTCCTTGTCCAACGTCAACAATTTTGGCATATAATATTTTGATGAGGGCTCACAATCACAAAAGATTTCTAGGATAGTATATTTATATGTGAATCTTCTCTTCCCTTATTAATTTTTTCATGAGTTGCATCATTGACTAATGCTATGTTTGTTAATATCTAATAAAATTTCCTACTTATACCTTTCCATATGTGGTGCTATCACCTACCATAGGATTAGTATATGATCTTATTGATTTATTTCCTTTCTTTTATTTATTTCCTTTCTCTTTTTCTTTCTTTCTTATTTCTTTTCTTTATTTGCAACATGAAAGTAAAGGAAGCAAGAGCTCAAACTAAACTTTATTATATAACTTGCACACGATTACAATGATAGATCACTAAGAAAACTCTCAAATAAGAAAGGATCGAACTAACTTTATTTCATCTAAAGCAAAAATATCGAACTAAAATAAATAAAGGCGAAAAGATAGTGGGATGATACGATACTGGGGCACCTCCCCCAAGCTTGGCGGAAGCCAAGGGGAGTGCCCATACCTGATACTTAGTTTTCCTTTGGTGGTGAAGAAGATGGTGGTGGTGAAGAAGCAATCCTATCCTTAAGGATCAAGAGATTCTCCAACCGACGGATGACGCTCCGGAGATAGGTGATATGCTCTTGATGCAGAATATTTTCGCGAGTGAGATACTTATTTTGTATGCGAACTATTTCAATGACGGGAAAAGCTTCAATCTCAGCTGAAGTAAGGTGAGTAAGGTAATGCTTAAGGATATCTTCCTCCTCCTCCTCGGCCAGCAGTGCTTGTGTTGCCACCGGGGATGGATCTACGGTAGATTCCTTGCCCTTGTCTCCCTTGATGGCGTCCGTAGGCTCCTCCCTCTTTGTCTCGATCTTCATCAGCCAAGCATCTTCTTCCATGTGGTTGGAGGAGCAGGAAGACATGATGCCTGGCTTGAGAAATCTGACCGAAACAGCAAGAAAAGAGAACAGAGGATTTTCTCTGCGATATGGTGGTTAACAGGTTCGGGAAGTATATACAGATTTGTTCTCATGGAGGACAAGCATACAGGAGAAAAATGGAGTACGGAAGGTGTCCCAGGTGGGCACAACCCATCTGGGCGCGCCTGGCAAGCCTGACGCGCCTTGGTATATTGTGCCCACCAGGGGACGCATCTTGGAAGTTTCTTTATTTCCAAAATTCTTAAATATTCCAAAACTGGTAAAAATTATTTTGCGGATTTTTCGGAGTCCGTTTACTTACCGTATCACATACCTCCTTATTTTCACGATTCTGGAGTGTTCCGGAAGGACTCTTTTATGTGTTCTTCCGGTGTCAAAGTTTGGATAATATTACTTTCAATATTAATGGGCTTACCTGAGATATAATGCTTTATTCGTTGCCCATTGACAACCTTCGGGTTAGTACCTTCGGGATTATTTATTTTGATGGCACCAGACCGGTAAACCTCCTCGATGACATATGGGCCTTCCCATTTTGAGAGGAGTTTTCCTGCAAAGAATCTGAAATGAGAGTTGTACAAAAGAACATATTCTCCGACTTTAAACTCACCTTTTGGATTCTTTTGCCATGCCATCTTTTAACTTTTTCTTTGAATAATTTTGCATTTCATAAGCTTGGGTTCTCCATTCATCTAATGAGCTTATATCAAATAACCTCTTTTCATCGGCAAGTTTGAAGTCATAGTTGAGTTCTTTAACTGCACAATATGCTTTATGTTCTAACTCAAGAGGCAAATGACAAGCTTTTCCATAGACCATTTTATAAGGAGACATACCCATAGGATTTTTATATGTTGTTCTATAAGCCCAAAGTGCATCATCTAATTTCTTAGACCAATTCTTCCTGTACCTATTGACAGTCTTTTGCAAAATTAATTTTATTTCTCTATTGCTAAGCTCAACTTGACAACTAGACTGAGGATGATAGGGTGATGCAATTATATGGTTAACATCATACTTGGCAAGCATTTTACGGAAAGCACCATGAATAAAGTGTGAACCACCATCAGTCATTAAACATCTAGGGACTCCAAACCTTGGGAAAATAACTTCCTTAAGCATTTTAATAGAGGTGTTGTGATCAGCACTACTGGTTGGGATAGCTTCTACCCATTTTGTAACATAATCAACAGCAACCAAAATATGTGTATACCCATTAGAGGAAGGAAAAGGTCCCATGTAATCAAATCCCCAAATATCAAATGGTTCAACAGCAAGTGAATAATTCATAGGCATTTCTTGACGCTTACCGATATTACCTATTCTTTGACATTCATCACAAGATGAGACAAACTTACGGGCATCCTTGAAGAGAGTGGGTGAATAAAATCCAGACTGGAATACCTTGTGAGCAGTTCTATCTCCAGCATGATGCCCTCCATAAGCTTCGAAGTGACATTTCCGAAGGATTTGTCCCTGTTCATGCTCAGGTACACAACATCTAATAATACCATCTACTCCTTCCTTATAAAGGTGTGGGTCATCCCAAAAGTAATGTCTTAAATCATAGAAGAATTTTTTCTTTTGTTGGTATGTAAAGCTAGGTGGTAAATATTTAGCAACAATGTAATTAGCATATTCAGCATACATGGAGTACTATAGAAACATTTATTGCAGCTAACTGCTCATCAGGAAAACTATCATCAATAGGTAGTGGGTCATCAAGCACATTTTCAAGCCTAGACAAGTTATTAGCTACGGGGTTCTCAGTTCCTTTTCTATCAATGATATGTAAATCAAATTCTTATAACAAGAGAACCCAACGAATAAGTCTAGGTTTAGCATCTTTATTTTCCATAAGATATTTAATAACAGCATGGTCTATGTGAACAGTTACTTTGGAATAAACAATATAAGGCCTAAATTTATCACAAGCAAACACCACTACTAAGAATTCTTTTTTAGTAGTAGCATAATTTCTTTGAGCAGTGTCTAGAGTTCTACTAGCATAATGAATAACATTCAGTTTCTTATCAACTCTTTGTCCTAGAACAGCACCAACAACATAATCACTAGCATCACACATAATTTCACAAGGCAAGTTCCAATCAGATGGTTGAAAAATAGGTGCAGAGATTAAGGTTTTCTTGAGTGTTTCAAAGGCTTCTAAACAATCATCATCAAAAACAAAAGGAATATCCTTTTGCAGGAGACTAGTGAGAGGCCTAGAAATTTTAGAAAAGTCTTTGATAAATCTCCTATAGAAACCAGCATGACCTAGGAAACTACAAATACCTTTTATATCTTTAGGACATGGCATTTTCTCAATTGCATCAACCTTAGCTTTGTCCACTTCAATACCTATTTCAGAAATTTTATGACCCAAGACAATGCCTTCATTAACCATAAAGTGGCACTTCCCCCAATTCAAGACAAGATTTGTTTGTTCACATCTCTGCAAAACTCGCTCAAGATTGCTTAAACAATCATCAAAAGACTTCCCATAAACAGAAAAGTCATCCATGAAAACCTCAACAATCTTTTCACAAAAGTCAGAGAATATAGCAGTCATACATCTTTGAAAGGTAGCAGGTGCATTACATAAACCAAAAGGCATACGTCTATAAGCATAAGTTCCAAAAGGATAAGTAAAAGTGGTCTTTTCTTGATCAAGTTGAGAAATAGGTATTTGTGAAAAGCCAGAATATCCATCAAGGAAGAAAATTGTGTGTGCTTAGATAATCTTTCAAGCATTTGATCAATAAAAGGCAAAGGGTAATGATATTTCTAGTTGCTTTGTTTAATTCTCTAAAATAAATTACCATTCTATAGCCTGTAACAATTCGTTGTGGAATGAGTTCATTTTTATCATTAGGAACAACAGTAATACACCCTTTCTTAGGGACACAATACTTACCCATCTACTATCAGCTATGCGATTATACCGGCTTCCAGAAGTTTTAATATTTCCGTTCTTACCACCTCTTTCATCTTCGGATGTAACCAGCGTTGGTGATCAAGAACAGGTTTAGCATCAGGTTCCATATTAATTTTGTGCTGACATAGAGTGGGACTAATGCCCTTTAAATCATCAAGAGTATATCCAATAGCAGCTCGGTGCTTCCTTAGAACTTTCAATAATCTTTATTCTTCATGTTCTGAAAGGTTAGCACTAATAATATACCTTCTTTTCATCAAGATAAGCATATTTCAATGTGTCTGGTAATTGTTTTAATTCAAACACATGACCACCTTTAGGTGGAGGAGGACCTCCCAGAGTTTCAATAGGCAAATTGTGTTTAAGCAGAGGACGTTGTTCAAAGAAAATCTTATCTATTTCATTTCTTTCATGCATATGTAAATCATTTTCATGGTCTAGCAAATATTGTTCTAGTGGATCAGTAGGTGGTACAGCAATAGAAGAAAGACCAATTAATTCATCCTTACTAGGCAATTCTTTTTCATGAAGCTTTCTACTAAACTTGGAAAAATTAAACTCATGAGACTCATCACCAAAACTAACACCAACAGTTTGTTTCTTACAATCTATCTTAGCATTAACTGTGTTCAAGAAAGGTCTACCAAAGATGATGGGACAAAAGTCATCTTGTGGGGAACCAAGAACAAGAAAATCAGTAGGGTATTTTATTTTCCCACACAAGACTTCAACATCTCTAATAATCCCAAATGGTGATATGGTGTCTCTATTAGCAAGTTTAATAGTAACATCTATTTCTTCTAACTCTGCAGGTGCTATGTCTTTCATAATTTCTTGATAAAGGGTGTAAGGGATAGCACTCACACTAGCACCCATGTCACATAAACCATGATAACAGTGATCTCCTATTTTAACTGAGATGACAGGCATGCCCACAACAGGTCTATGTTTATCCCTTTTATCAGGTTTAGCAATTCTAGTAGCTTCTTCACAGAAGTAAATAACATGCCCATCTATATCTTCTTCCAAGAGATCTTTAACCATAGCAATGCTAGGTTCTACTTTAATTTGTTCATCCGGTTTAGGTGTTCTAATATAGCTTTTGTTAACCATAGTTGAAACTTTATCATGTTCCTTTATCCTAACATGAAAAGGTGGTTTCTCAATATAAGCAGAAGGGACAACTAGATCAACATTGTAAAGTATAATTTCTTCTTTAACTGGTACCGGTTCTTTAATTTCTTCTTTAATAGGTGGGTGATATTTAAACCACTTCTCTTTAGGGAGTTCAACATGAGTAGAAAATGATTCACAAAAGGAGGCTACTATCTCAGAGTCAAGTCCATGTTTAGTGCTAAACTTTTGAAAAGCATCGGTATTCATAAAAGGTTTAACACAATCATACTTAAGTTTAATACCTGACTCTTTACCTTCGTAGAGTTCCCAATCTTCAGAGTTGCGTTTAATTCTTTCCAAAAGATCCCACCGGAATTCAATAGTCTTCTTCATAAAAAGAACCAGCACAAGAAGTATCAAGCATGGTTTGATCATTACGAGAAAGCCAAGCATAAAAATTCTGGATAATAATTTCTCTTGAGAGCTCATGATTGGGGCATGAATATAACATTGACTTAAGTCTCCCCCAAGCTAGAGCGATACTTTCTCCTTCACGAGGCCAAAAATTATATATATAATTCCGATCACGATGAACTAGATACATAGGATAATTTTTTGGTGAAATTCCAATTTCAAACGATTCCAATTCCATGATCTAATATCATCGCATAGCCTATACCATGCCAATGCTTTTCCCTTCAAAGATAAAGGGAAAAAAATTCATAACTTCATCTCCGGGTAAACCTGCAAGCTTAAACAATCCACAAATTTGTTCTACATATATCAAGTGCATATCAGGATGTTCGGTTTCATCTCCTGCATAAGGATTAGCTAGCAGTTGTTCTATCATACCCGAAGGAATTTCATATTCAATATTTTCAGTAGGTGCAGTAGGTTGAGTGGTAAGTAATTATGGTTCCGGACGAGGTGAAGATACCCCGAACAAACCCCTCAAAGGATTGTTTTCCATAGTAACAAGTGACAAAAAATTTCAGCACACTATATAAATGTTTCCTTACCAAATTCCACTTACCAAAGGCGCTTCACTCCCCGGCAACAGCGCCAGAAAATAGCCTTGATGACCCACAAGTATAGGGGATCAATTGTAGCTCTCTTCGATAAGTAAGAGTGTCAAACCCAATGAGGAGCAGAAGGAAATGACAAGTAGTTTTCAGTAAGGTAATGTATGCAAGTGCTGAAATTGTAAGTAGCGGAGTAGTTTGATAGCAATATAATTTGTAATGAGCAAGTAACGATAGTAGTAACAAATATGCAGCAAGGTAGCCCAATCCTTTTGAGGCAAAGGACAGGCCAAAACAATCTCTTATGATAAGTAAAGCGTTCTTGAGGGTACACGGGAATTTCAACTAGTCACTTTCATCATGTTGGTTTAATTCGTGTTCGCTACTTTGATAATTTGATATGTGGGTGGACCGGTGCTTAGGTGTTGTTCTTACCGGAATAAACCTCCTACTTATGATTAACCCTCCCGCAAGCATCCGCAACTACGAGAAAAGTATTAATAATAAATTCTAACCATAACATTAAACTTTTGGATCCAATCGGCCCCTTACGGAATAGCGCATAAACTGGGGTTTAAGCTTTTGTCACTCTCGCAACCCATCATCTAATTGCTACTCCACAATGCATTCCCTTAGGCCCAACTATGGTGAAGTGTCATGTAGTCGACGTTCACATGACACCACTAAGGGAATAAGAACATACATACTATCAAAATATTGAACACATATCAAGTTCACATGATTACTTACAACATGATTTCTCCAGTGACCTCAAGAACAAAAGTAACGACTCACAAATGATAAACATGTTCATGATCAGAGGAGTATTAAATAACATAATGGATCTGAACATATAATCTTCCACCAAATGAACCATATAGTAATCAACTACAAGATGTAATCAACACTACTAGTCACCGACAAGCACCAATCTATAGTTTCGGTAAGAAGATTGAACACAAGAGATGAACTAGGGTTTGAGATGAGATGGTGATGTTGAAGATGTTGATGGAGATTGCCCCCCCCCAAGATGGGAGAGTTGTTGGTGATGATGAGGACGATGATTTCCTCCTGCGGGAGGGAAGTTCCCCCGACGGAATCGCTCTGCTAGAGGGCAAACGTGCTCCTGCACAAGTTCCGCCTCGAGACGGCGGCCCTCCATCCCGAAAGTCCTCTCCTTATTTTTTTTCTAGGTCAAAATGACTTATATACCAGAAGATGGGCACCGGAGGTGGGCCGAGGAGGGCACAACCCACCAGGGCGCGCCTGGGTTCCCTGGCGCGCCCACGTGGGTTGTGCCCACCTGGTGGGCCCCCTCTGGTAGTTATTTTCTCCAATAATTCTTATAAATTCCGTAAAAAATCTCCGTCAAGTTTCAGCTTGTTTGGAGTTGTGCAGAATAGGTGGCCTGACGTAGCTTTTGCAGGTCCAGATTTCCAGCTGCCGGAATTCTCCCTCTTTGTGTGTACCTTGTAAATTATGAGAGAAAAGGCATTAGAATTACTCTAAAAAGCATTATTATGAATAAAAACATTATAAATAACAGTAAGAAAACATAATGCAAAATGGACGTATTATTATTAAGGTTAAAAAGACGGGGTTTATTCATACGTGAGTTTATCTTGTCTACATCATGTCATCTTGCTTAAGGCGTTACTCCATTCTTCCATGAACCTAATACAGTAGATGCATGCTGGATAGCGATCGATGTGTGGAGTAATAGTAGTAAATGTAGAATTGTTTCGGTCTACTTGTCTCAGACGTGATGCCTATGTATGATAGTTGCCTTGGATATCGTCATAATTATTTGCTTTTCTATCAATTGCCCAACAGTAATTTGTTTACCGACCGTATGCTATTTTTATGAGAGAAGCCTCTAGTGAAAACTATGGCCCCAGGTCTATCTTTTATGGTATATTAAAACTTAAAATACCTTGCTGCAATTTCCTTTTATTTATTTCATTTTGTATTTTTGTCCGATCTATCTATCAAAAACTATGCAATTTAATCTTGCTCATAACCATTGAGGGATTGATAACCCCTCTAGACGTTGGGTTGCAAGTATTTGTAGTTTGTGTGCAGGTGCTGTTTACATAGTGTTGCTTCGTTCTCCTACTGGATTGATAACCTTGGTTTCATAAGTGAGGAGATACTTATCTCTATTGTACTACATCATCCTCTCCTCTTCGGGGAAATCCCAATGCAACTCACAAGTACCATAGGTAAATGATAAAAATGGATTTTTTGATGTGGGATGCTACCTAACATGTTCATCATGCAATCTTTCTTTTATTGTATGAATATTTAGATCCGAATGATTCAAAGCAATATTCTATAATTTGACATAAAGACATCAATACTCAGGCATACCAACAAACAATCATGTCTTTGAAAATAAAAATGCTAAAGGACACTATCCCTACAAAATCATATAGCATTGTCACGCCCCATCTTCTTAACACAAAGTATAAATCATGCACTGCCCCGGTGTTAGCCAAGCAATTGGTTCATACTTTTTAACGCGCTTTAGCTTTTTCAACCCCCACGCAATACATGAGCGCAAGCCATGGATATAACACTATGGGTGGAATAGAATACAGTGGTAGAGATTAATATGGAGAAGACAAAAAGGAGAAAGTCTCATATCGACGAGGCTAATCAACGGGTTATGGAGATGCCCATCAATTGATGTCAATGCAAGGAGTAGAGATTGTCATGCAACAGATGCACTAAGAGAGCGGCCGTAGCGGGGCGCAGCCCTGGGTGCGTGCGTGCGCTGGGCGCGGCCAGAGCGCCAAGCACATAGGGGCAGGGGTCGCGCGGGGGTGCGGTGAGCGTAAGAGGGCGTGGGCGCATGCACGAGCATCGGCCATGGCAACCAAAGCGCGGAGACGTTGATACAATGGCGGATCAAAGGGGAAAATGGGGGGAGGCGGGGAGAGGAGCTCACTGCAGGGCGAATGGTGTGCTCGGGGAGGTCGACGAGGCGCCGGAGTAGTTGGACGACAGCGAGGCAGTGGCAGGGCCGATGGGGAGAAGACGATGCGAGCGACGGTGGTGGCGCTTCACGGCTCTGATCCATGGGCGTAGATGACGAAGGGGAGGGCGACGGAGCTTCCGGACAACCAGGCGCAGCTCGGGGTTGCTCCGGTGTGCGTCAACGACGGTGGCATGGCGACATGTACGCCGGGGTGACGAGGAAATGATGAGGGTGAGCGAGAAGGGGGAAGTGGGTTGACTAGGGTTTGTAGGGGGGTCGAGGGTGCGGCCTTGTAGTCGTTGTGGATGCGGGGGATGGACGCAAGGCAACACGGGCGCGTGGACGGGCGAGCAGAGGCCACGACCATGGCTCTGCCTTCCCCTGTCTAGTGGAAGTAGAAGGCCGCCGTGGGCTGGGCCTTTGTGCACTGTAGCACTTAGGCCCAGTGGCACAGTAGCGGCTAGGACTTTTCTTTCTTTTTTTTCTTTTCTTTTCTGTTTCTTCATTTATTTCTATACTTAATCAACTTTAGTTGCAAATGAAACTTGCACACAAATCCTACACATTATTTTGAAAAGTCCCACAAAGTTTTAGGTCATTTGGAAACATTTCAATTTATGTTTGCATTTAAGTGTTTCAAGTAAGTGCTATTGGCCCACTTTAAAATATTTCTATGGGCAGTTTGGTAATTCCAAAATGGGTGATTTCTTCATGACAAATACTCTGGAATTATTTAAAATATTACCAACATCTTTGTTTTACTGTTGAAGAAATATTATTTTTGACTTTATTTTAAATTTGAATTTGACCTAGGTTTGGATCAAAGCGAGGTTTAGCGGAATTAATTGTGATGACATGGCACCATTAGCATGGGTTTACTGTAGCATGACATGAGAGTTGTTACAGGGAATCGCTCATGGAGGGCTTCTACATCATCCTTGTTGCCTTCCTATGATGCGTGAGTAGTTCACCACAGACCTAGGGGTCCATAGCTAATTGCTAATGAAGGAAATATGCCCTAGAGGCAATAATAAAGTGTAGCGACCCGACCCAAAATCGGTCAAGTCTCTGTGTAGCTGTACCATCCTAAGATCATGCTGGCACACACAGTACATTGATGAAAAGATTCAAAGTTCAATCACACCTGAATTTATTACACGATTCTCATATCGAGTCTTTATTACATCATAATAAATTCGGCCGAAGGCCAACTCATGAGAAATAAACTAAATAAAGCTGCGGAAGCGTAGACAAATAGCGAGTCCACCCGACTCCATAGGGCAATCGCCAAGCGTGGATCGTAGCCTCACTCCTGGTCGGAAAACTCCTCTGCAACATAAGACGTTGCAGCCGTGTAGGTCAGCATTTTGAATATGCCGGCAAGTCATAGAGAGAACAACAATAATAATGCTAACACAATATGCAATTTGGCTACGGGGCTCTAAGTTTTATGTTTTTGCAAAAAAGCCAGTTTTTCCCTACAACAAAGGACTTGCTTGCAATTACTACAAAATGTTGGTTGTTATCGAGATGGTTCCGCCAACCAATGTCTCATTCCCAATTATTAAATAACCCCTCAATTAGTTTATTAAGTTCTGTGTTGAGATTTCCGAAATACTCCAATTCCAAAGGCTCAAATGTCCGTAATTGGGGACACGGCTAATCAATTAGGTTTTTACTCTGCAGAGTCTTGTGCACTTTACCCGCAAGAATCGTTCCCTCCTTTATGTCCTCGCACTGCTTGGTGTTTGAAGACGGGACGAACGAAACATGGTCTTCCGTAGAGTTTCTCTGGGCACTGCCGGTGCCCATCCATGTCCTACCGTTCTTCTACATCTGCTGGCACCGTCCGTCCAGAGTCACGCCTAAGGTCAACCCAGCCAGAGCCCATAATGGCTTGCGGCTGCACAGGTAAGCTTCCGGTCAAGGTGTATCCATCCATCTCTTCGTGGCTGGGTGAAGCTTTCCGCAAGATGTCATGGCACTTCTCCATGCATCCCGGCCATCCGCTGGTTTCTCCAGGGTGCCCGTCAACCGTCCTCCACCCAGTAGTGAATTTGAAGTCCATCTTGAGCTTGAAGTCATGGGGTTGTCATCTTCTTGACTCTCACATCTCCCTTATGAATCTCTCAACCAACCCCGTCTACGAGCATAGCAAAATGAACTACATCGTCCCGGGCAATGATAACAAGGGGAATTGGGTTCATCCTACCTCATGATACTACTCAAGAACATAACTTAAAATTCTCCTACTGCATGCATGGTGGGGAGGAATAATTCTAATGCAACAAAATCATAGGTATTGTAAAACATGATCAAATGACTTGCGTGGCTGACGGTCTTCGAAAGCTAGCGACTCGAAATAGCAGGCTTCGCACTCCGGAAATTCTATCGAAGCAAACAATAATCATATAAGCATACAAACATACAATCACTTAACATAACAACATGCTAACATAAATCACACAAAAGCAATCAAACCAAAACCAAAAAAACTCGAAGAACTCCAAGCCAACAGCTAGCAAGAAAAGAAAATATTCTACTGTAAATAAAAGTTCATCCTCTGTAGCTACAGAAACTAATCTAAAAAAATTATAACAGAGGTAAAATACAATTTTAAAATAACTAGAACAACAGAAAACAGCAGCAAGCTAAAAAAACTAGAAAAGCTTATTTTCGAGTAAAACTATTTTTAATAAAGACTAAAAATACCGAAATAAATTCCTACTGCTAGGCAACGTCAAAACAAAGCAGTGACAAAAAGAATCACTAACAAAATTAATCCTAGCTCAATTTATAGCAGAAATACTATTCTGACTAAAACTAATATAAACAATTTTTTTAAAACTAAAACATGGCCGGATCTATTTTCTACAGAAACTATAGGAAATTTGTAAACTAACAAAAAAGAATCAACTAAAAATAATAAATAACCTAAAAGATATAGATTTTTCAAGATTGGAACTATTCTGTTTTAAAACAGAAACGAAAATAAAACTAACACGCTAACGGGCCGAAACAGTGAGCGTTCTAAAACTAAACAGCGCCTAAGCGTTTAATAAACCAATGCGTCCACGGGCTAACAGAGATAAACCAATCGGGCCGGTCTAACTAAACCGCAACTTAAAATAAACCATTCTAAACCAAAACTAAAACCGGTCTACTAAAGAAAAACCAAACTCTTCGCGTGATCTAATCTAGGCCCTAGATTGGAAATCGGACAGTGGTGGGGAGTCCGGTGGCTTACAGCGGCGGTCGACGGCGAGGTGGGCCCGGGCATTGGTGGCGGGGGTGCTCCGGTGGTCCGGGGGGGCGGCGAAGTCGTCGGGCGGGTGCGGCAGTTCGAGGGGAGGTCGGGGATGGAGTCAGTGGAGCTCGGGGGCGACTGTGGTGATCGGGGCAACGGCGGCGGCTCCCTGGTGAGCTGCAGCTCCGGCGAGCGGCGGTCAAGCTCGGGGGCGACGGCTCCGGCGGTTCCTGGGCGACGAGAGGATGTCAGGGAGGTGCGAGATGAAGTGGCGGTGCGGGTGGAGTAGCTTGGATGGGCAGGGGGTGCTCACCGGTGGCAGAAACGGCGGCGAACCAAGGCGGCGGCGGCGAGATGCGTTCGGCGAGGGCGCGAGCTACGGGTGGAGTTGAGCTTAGGGTTTTAGGGGGGTCGAGAGAGGAGGGAGCTGGGTTTATATAGGGCATCAACTTGGGCAAGGGGGCGTCTCGGGATCACGATCCCGAGAGGATCGGAACCGCGGCGGCGTCGGGCGTGCTTCGGGCGGTGTTTGCGTGCGTGAGAGGAAAGAGAAGGGGTGGGGCAATAGTTGGCGAGACGACAACGATGCTACGATGGAGATCAAGGTGTCTCGTCGGTGACGATGGTGATCATGACGGTGCTTCGGAGATGGAGATCACAAGCAGAAGATAATGATGGCCATATCATATCACTTATATTGATTGCATGTTATGTTTATCTTTTATGCATCTTATTTTGCTTTGATTGACGGTAGCATTATAAGATGATCTCTCACTAAATTTCAAGATAAAAGTGTTCTCCCTGAGTATGCACCGTTGCCAAAGTTCGTCGTGCCCAGACACCACGTGATGATCGGGTGTGATAAGCTCTACGTCCATCTACAACGGGTGCAAGCCAGTTTTGCACACGCAAAATACTCAGGTTAAACTTGACGAGCCTAGCATATGCAGATATGGCCTCGGAACACTGAGACTGAAAGGTCGAGCGTGAATCATATAGTTGATATGATCAACATAGTGATGTTCACCATTGAAAACTACTCCATTTCACGTGATGATCAGTTATGGTTTAGTTGATTTGGATCACGTGATCACTTAGATGATTAGAGCGATATCTATCTAAGTGGGAGTTCTTAAGTAATATGATTAATTGAACTTAAATTTATCATGAACTTAGTACCTGATAGTATTTGCATAACTATGTTGTAGATCAATAGCTCGCGTTGTTGCTCCCTGTTTATATTTTGATATGTTCCTAGAGAAAACTAGGTTGAAAGATGTTAGTAGCAATGATGCGGATTGGATCCATGATCTGAGGATTATCCTCATTGCTGCACAGAAGAATTATGTCCTTGATGCACCGCTAAGTGATAGACCTATTGCAGGAGCAGATGCAGACGTTATGAACGTTTGACAAAGCTCGGTATGATAACTACTTGATAGTTTAGTGCACCATGCTTTACGGCTTAGAACCGGGACTTCAAAAAAATGTTTTGAACGCCACGGAGCATATAAGATGTTCCAAGAGTTGAAATTGGTATTTCATACTCATGCCCGTGTCGAGAGGTATGAGACCTCTGACAGTACTTTGCCTACAAGATGGAGGAGAATTGCTCAGCTAGTGAGCATGTGCTCAGAATGTCTGAGTACTACAATCACTTGAATCAAGTGGGAGTTAATCTTCCAGATAAGATAGTGATTGACAGAGTTCTCTAGTCACTATCACCAAGTTACTAGAACTTCGTGATGAACTATAATATGCAAGGGATAAACGGAAACGATTCCCAAGCTCTTCGTGATGCTGAAATCGATGAAGGTCGAAATCAAGAAAAGCATCAAGTGTTGATGGTTGACAAGACCACTCGTTTCAAGAAAAGGGCAAAGGGAAGAAGGGGAACTTCAAGAAGAACGACAAGCAAGTTGCTACTCAAGTGAAGAAGCCCAAGTCTGTACCTAAGCCTGAGACTAAGTGCTACTACTGCAAAGGGACTGGTCACTGGAAGCGGAACTGCCCCAAGTATTTGGCGGATAAGAAGGATGGCAAAGTGAACAAAGGTATATTTGATATACAGATTATTGATGTGTATTTTACTAGTGTTCGTAGCAACCCCTCGGTATTTGATATTGGTTCAGTTACTAAGAGTAGTAACTCGAAACAAGAATTGCAGAATGAACAGAGACTAGTTAAGGATGAAGTGACGATGTGTGTTGGAAGTGGTTCCAAGATTGATATGATCATCATCGCACGCTCCCTACACTTTCGGGATTAGTGTTGAACCTAAATAAGTGTTATTTGGTGTTTGCGTTGAGCATGAATATGATTTGATCATGTTTATTGCAATACAGATATTCATTTAAGTTAGAGAATAATTGTTGTTCTATTTACATGAATAAAACCTTCTATGGTCATACACCCAATGAAAATGGTTTGTTGGATCTCGATCGTAGTGATACACATATTCATAATATTGAAGCCAAAAGATGCAAAGTTAATAATGATAGTGCAACTCATTTGTGGCACTGCCGTTTAGGTCATATTGGTGTAAAGCGCATGAAGAAACTCCATGCTGATGGGATTTTGGAATCACTTGATGCTTGCGAACCATGCCTTATGGGCAAGATGACTAAAGACTCCGTTCTCCGGAACAATGGAGCGAGCAACTGACTTATTGGAAATAATACATACTGATGTATGCAATCTGATGATTGTTGAGGCTCGCAGCGGGTATCATTATTTTCTGACCTTCACAGATGATTTGAGCAGATATGGGTATATCTACTTAATGAAACATAAGTCTGAAACATTTGAAAAGTTCAAAGAATTTCATAGTGAACTGGAAAATCATCATAACAAAAAAATAAAGTTTCTACGATCTGATCGTGGAGGAGAATATTTGAGTTATGAGTTTGGTCTTCATTTGAAACAATGCGGAATAGTTTCGCAACTCACGCCACCTGGAACACCACTGCGTAATGGTGTGTCCGAACATCGTAACCGTGCTTTATTAGATATGGTGCGATCTATGATGTCTCTTACCGATCTACCACTATCGTTTTGGGGTGATGCATTAGAGACAGCTGCATTCACGTTAAGTAGGGCACCATCTAAATCCGTTAAGACGACACCATATGAACTGTGGTTTGGCAAGAAACCAAAGTTGTCGTTTCTTAAAGTTTGGGGTTGCAATGCTTATGTGAAAAAAGTTTCATCCTTATAAGCTCAAACCCAAATCGGAAAAATGTGTCTTCATAGGATACCCAAAGGAGACTGTTGGGTACACCTTCTATCACAGATCCGAAGGCAAGACATTCCTTGCTAAGAATGGATCCTTTGTAGAGAACGAGTTTCTCCCGAAATAAGTGAGTGGGAGGATAGTAGAACTTGATGAGGTAACTGTATCTGCTCCCTTATTGGAAAGTAGTTCATCACAGAAATTTGTTCCTGTGACTCCTACACCAATTAGTGAGGAAGCTAATGATGATGATCATGTAACTTCAGATCAAGTTACTACCGAACCTCGTAGGTCAACCAAAGTGAGATCCGCACCAGAGTGGTACGGTAATCCTATTCTGGAGGTCATGTTACTTGACCATGACGAACCTACGAACTATGAGGAATCGATGATGAGCCCAGATTCCGCGAAATGGTTTGAGGCCATGAAATCTGAGATGGGATCCATATATGAGAACAAAGTATGGACTTTGGTTGACTTGCCCGTTGATCGGCAAGCCATAGAAAATAAATGGATCTTCAAGAGGAAGACGGACGCTGATAGTTGTGTTACTATCTACAAAGCTAGGCTTGTCGAAAAAGGTTTTTGACAAAGTTGAAGGTGTTGACTACGATGAGATTTTCTCACTCGTATCGATGCTTAAAGTCTGTCCGAATCATGTTAGCAATTGCCGCATTTTATGAAATCTAGCAAATGGATAACAAAACTGCAATCCTTAATGGATTTATTAAAGAAGAGTTGTATATGATGCAACCAAAAGGTTTTGTCAATCCTAAAGGTGCTAACAAAATATGCAAGCTCCAGCGATCCATCTATGGACTGGTGCAAGCATCTCGGAGTTGGAATATACGCTTTGATAAGTTGATCAAAGCATATAGTTTTATACAGACTTGCGGTGAAGCCTGTATTTACAAGAAAGTGAGTGGGAGCACTACAACATTTCTGATAAGTATATGTGAATGACATATTGTTGATCGGAAATAATGTAGAATTATTCTGCAAAGCATAAAGGAGTGTTTGAAAGGAGTTTTTCAAAGAAAGACCTCGGTGAAGCTGCTTACATATTGAGCATCAAGATCTATAGAGATAGATCAAGACGCTTGATAAGTTTTTTCAATGAGTACATACCTTGACAAGATTTTGAAGTAGTTCAAAATAGAACAGTCAAAGAAAGAGTTCTTGCCTGTGTTACAAGGTGTGAAATTGAGTAAGACTCAAAGCCCGACCACGACAGAAGATAGAAAGAGAATGAAAGTCATTCCCTATGCCTCAGTCATAGGTTCGATAAAGTATGCCATGCTGTGTACCAGAACTATTGTATACCCTACACTGAGTTTAGCAAGGTTGTACAATAGTGATCCAGGAGTAGATCACTGGACAGCGGTCAAAATTATCCTTAGTGGAATAAGGATATGTTTCTCGGTTATGGAGGTGACAAAAGGTTCATCGTAAAGGGTTACGTCGATGCAAGTTTTGACACTGATCCAGATGACTCTAAGTCTCAATCTGGATACATATTGAAAGAGGGAGCAATTAGCTAGAGTAGCTCCGTGCAGAGCATTGTTGACATAGAAATTTGCAAAATACATACGGATCTGAATGTGGCAGACCCGTTGACTAAACTTCTCTCACAAGCAAATCATGATCACACCTTAGTACTCTTTGGGTGTTAATCACATAGCGATGTGAACTAGATTATTGACTCTAGTAAACCCTTTGGGTGTTGGTCACATGTCGATGTGAACTATGGGTGTTAGCCACATAAAGATGTGAACTATTGATGTTAAATCACATGGCGATGTGAACTAGATTATTGACTCTAGTGCAAGTGGGAGACTGAAGGAAATATGCCCTAGAGGCAATAATAAAGTTATTATTTATTTCCTTATATCATGATAAATGTTTATTATTCATGCTAGAATTGTATTAACCGGAAACTTAGTACATGTGTGAATACATAGACAAACATAGTGTCACTAGTATGCCTCTACTTGACTAGCTCGTTAATCGAAGATGGTTAAGTTTCCTAGCCATGGACATGAGTTGTCATTTGATTAACGGGATCACATCATTAGGAGAATGATGTGATTGACTTGACCCATTCCGTTAGCTTAGCACTTGATCGTTTAGTATGTTGCTATTGCTTTCTTCATGACTTATACATGTTCCTATGACTATGAGATTATGCAACTCCCGTTTACCGGAGGAACACTTTGTGTGCTACCAAACGTCACAACGTAACTGGGTGATTATAAAGGTGCTCTACAGGTGTCTCCGAAGGTACTTGTTGGGTTGGCGTATTTCGAGATTAGGATTTGTCACTCCGATTGTCGGATAGGTATCTCTGGGCCCACTCGGTAATGCACATCACTTAAGCCTTGCAAGCATTGGAACTAATGAGTTAGTTGCGGGATGATGTATTACGGAATGAGTAAAGAGACTTGCCGGTAACGAGAATGAACTAGGTATTGAGATACCGACGATCGAATCTCGGGCAAGTAACATACCGATGACAAAGGGAACAACATATGTTGTTATGCGGTCTGACCGATAAAGATCTTCGTACAATATGTAGGAGCCAATATGGGCATCCAGGTTCCGCTATTGGTTATTGACCAGAGAGGTGTCTCGGTCATGTCTACATAGTTCTCGAACCCGTAGGGTCCGCACGCTTAACGTTCGTTGACGATATAGTACTATGAGTTATGTATGTTGGTGACCGAATGTTGTTCGGAGTTTCGGATGAGATCACGGATATGACGAGGAACTCCGGAATGGTCCGAAAGTAAAGATTGATATGTGGATAGTAGTGTTTGATCTCCGGAAGGGTTCCGGAATCCATCGGAAGGGGTTCCGAATGTTCCCCGAAATGTTTGGGCACGAGAACACTTTATCTGGGCCAAAGGGGAAAGCTCATGAGGTTTTCTGAAAGTGCAAAAGGAAGTTTTGCGGAGTCCAGGGGCCAGACGCCAAGGTCTCTGGCGTCTAGGTCCAGACGCCGGGAACCCTGGCGTCTGGCCCTGGAGTCCGAGAAGGACTCTTGCCTTTCGGGTGAAACTGACTTTGTGGAGGCTTTTACTCCAAGTTTCGACCCCAAGGCTCAACATATAAATAGAGGGGCAGGGCTAGCACCCAAGACACATCAAGAAACACCAAGCCGTGTGCCGGCTACCCCGTCCCCTTTAGTTTATCCTCCGTCATAGTTTTCGTAGTGCTTAGGTGAAGCCCTGCGGAGATTGTTCTTCACCAACACCGTCACCACGCCGTCGTGCTGCCGGGAACTCATCTACTACTTCGCCCCTCTTGCTGGATCAAGAAGGCGAGGACGTCATCGAGCTGAACGTGTGCTGAACGCGGAGGTGCCGTACGTTCGGTACTTGATCGGGACGGATCGTGAAGGTGTACGACTACATCAACCGCGTTGATAAACGCTTCCACTTATGGTCTACGAGGGTACGTAGACAACACTCACCCCTCTCGTTGCTATGCATCACCATTATCCTGCGTGTGCGTAGGAATTTTTTTGAAATTACTACGTTCCCCAACAGCTAAATGGCTTCTTCTCTCTCTTTGATCTTCAATACTATGTTCTCCTCGATCTTCTTAGTGTTCTATCCTATGTAATCTTCTTTTGTGGTGTGTTTGTTGGGATCCGATGAATTGTGGATTTATGATCAGATTATTCATTGAAACTTGAAAGTAATTGTGTCTTTTCTGAACTTTATTATGCATGATTGTTATAGCTTTGTATTTCTCTCCGATCTATCCATTTGGTTTGGCCAACTAGATTGATTTATCTTCAGGGGAAGAGGTGCTTTGTAATGGGTTCAATCTTGGGGTGCTCTATATCCCAGTGACAGAAGGGGACAAGACACGTATTTGTATTATTGCCATTAAGGGTAAAATGATTGGGTTTATTCATATTGAATGAGTTTACATTGTCTACATCATGTCATCTTGCTTAAGGCGTTACTCCATTTTTCATGAACTTAATACCATAGATGCATGCTGGATAACGATCGATTGGTGGAGTAATAGTAGTAGATGTAGGTAGGAGTCGGTCTACTTGTCTCAGACGTGATGCATATATACATGATCATTACCATGAATATGTCATAACTATGCGATTTTCTATCAATTGCCAAACAATAATTTGTTCACCCACCATATGCTATGTGTCCGAGAGAGAAGCCGTTACTGAAAACTATGGCCCCCCGGGTCTACCTTTACCATATTATAAAAACCAAAATTCATTTGCTGCACTTTATTTACTTTTATTTTACTTTGCAATTTATCCATCTACCTATACAAGATTTAATCCTTGCAAGTAACGAGTCCAAGGGGAATGACAACCCTCTTGCCTGTGTTGGGTGCAAGTATTTGCTTTTGTGTGTAGGTGCTATTCACGATGCTTTGCATGATTCTCCTATTGGTTTGATAAACCTTGGTTCTCACTGAGGGAAACACTTATCTCTACTGTACTTCATCTCCTCTCCTCTCCGAGGAAAACCCTAACGCGGCTCACAAGTAGCAGCAGTGAGGCCAACAACGGTCATGTCTGCTTTAGTACCAACTACCACTACCAAAGTGGTTGTAGGGACAACAACATCATGTCAGCATTCGCAGGCACAAGAACTTGAACAGTAGCAGCCTGGGTCATAGGTATTATCAGGGTTGCAGTAGGGATAGTAGCCACGACCAAACCATAGGATGGAACCGGCCCGAAACTAGGAGGATAGTCTTGTCCGGCCACCATGTCTACAACAAGTTGAACCGAGTCTAAGGGGGACCCATCTCCGTCTAGACCAAGTTTTAGGGGTTCTCGTGGACTTGCTTTTCCCTGGTCCCAACTTAATAGCATTCACCACGTCAATCGCTGAGTACACGAGAGGGTTCGCCAACACCACCTCCTGGATTTCATCGTACCTCTTTATAGCAAGTCTTGTCGATGTTGTTTTGCGTCCCACGAGCCATTTGACTCGAAGTGAAGGAATCGGCAAGCACTGTCGGCATCAGAAGCCACATAGCTATCTTTATCGTTATTATGTGTAAAAGAAGATGCACCATTGCTCCCGAGGACCTCATCTCTTGGAGATCTACGGGCAGCTTACAGTTGTGCTGGCTATGACCCAAGTGAACACAGAAACTACAAAAGCGAGGCACCCTCTCGTATTTGACATCTAAGAAGAGTACTTCATTTTCAGCAAAGTCATGGGATTCTAGGATATTACAGAGGGGTTTATCAACATCATGGCTGATTCGGATCCTAAGAAAGTCACCCCAAAATTTACCTTCTCCATTCGTGTGCACCTATAGGACTTCTTGAAGCTTTCCTCTAATCTCCTGGACCACCGGCCACGAGAGCGTGATCAACATGTGAGTGATCTCCATGTCGCCTGGACTAGCGCTCCCGTCCACCCCGGTCATCAGGAAGGCATCTCCGCGATGTGTCCATGGGCCATTTTGAGGATGAATTTGAGGTCCCCTCTGCGCTCGAACTCGAGGAAAAAGCAGTTGTTCTTGAGAGGTGTGTGGTTGAGATGCCCCCTCAGTCCCCACCTGCTCTTGAGCTCCATGAACAACCCTTCGATGCTAAAGATTTGCACCGAGAAGAACAACCCGACCGCTACACCTGGTGCGCATGGCAGCCCTATCCTCGGTTAGGTTCATTTGAATCGCATTTGGCGCATGCGTCTCTAAGCTGGTGGAGGGCGCGCCGGGTGGGGTCCCGGGGCCGCGGGCGGAGGAGGGAGGCGCCCACAACGGCCCAGGATGGACGGGGGCAGGGCTGGCCGGAGCAGCGTGGGTAGGCCGTCGGGGAGGATCGGGTCCGGCATCGCCGGACCAACAGGAAGCTGCCGCCGCGGGGGCGGGGGCATGGCGCGGGGTGGAGGGGTGGTGGCGTTAGCAGCAGCCGAGGATGGACAGGGGACGGGGCGGGCCGGAGCCGCGCAGGCAGGCCGTCGGGAGGACCGGATCCGGCGTCGCCGGACCAACAGGAGGCTGCCGCCGCGTGGGTAGGGACGAGGGGCGTGGTGGAGGGGTGGGGGTTGCCCGGGGGCGTGAGGAGGTGGATCCACCCAGCCGCCACCTTCCTGGGGTCCGACACGGCTTCGCTGACCGGCCCTCCGGTAGCGGCGATGCGGCGAGGGCGGCGATGAGGGGATCATCCAACAAACATCTAAACGCGTGATCTTTGTACATCCATCTATCTATCTATGGTTTTGCTATGTCTCCGTCAACAAAGAATTGTTATTTCTCAATCCATGTTAAACATGATAAAGCCTACAGTTGTTAAAGGAAACTTCTGCAGACTATTGCCTAGTTGAACCGCTCGGTAAGTGATTGCCCGTATCAAGAAGAGATGTTAACATACTTTTGACGATTCGCTAGTCTATTTTTTTCTATTTTTCCCTGGCGTGACATTTTGGGATGTTTTTGTTTAGGTGATACACCGAATTTACAAAGCTTGGATGCACACAATGCTTTCGTCCAAACTTGTTTATTTGTTGCTTGATGTAAGCTAGTCAGCAACCGAACAGTAGTAGATGGATCACGGATACAGCTTCACCACACGAATGCATGGCTCACGAGTTCCGGCGCATCGATTGATCGATCCCCATCGCATGATGCATGCACATCGATCGATCGATCACCATCGCGCGATGCAAAGGAAAATGTAGTCTGATCGAACCTCTTCCTTTCGCTGCCATCGCATTTTCTCAAACTCAGAGATGAACATTAATTACATGTACCGTACTAGTATTTGGATATTTATTAGTCTCATGTACATATAAATAAGGGCATCTTTAAGGCAGACCGCAAACCTCCCGCAACCGTCAGGACCGGGCAGTCCGGATCCCGGAAGCCAGCCAACGCCGACCTGTATCAATCCGTAAAGCAGTCCGGACATGATTTCTCCCGCAAACCGATGATAAAAGTGAGGGAGCTTTGCGGGACTCCGGACCGCTCCCATGCCCGCTTATGACTGCCATGGCCCACCAAAAAAACCCTCCCACCCTCCTGCGCGCGCTCCCGCCCGGCGCCAGCTGCCCGCATTCATGCCGGTGTAGAGCGCGCCGCTCCGCATTGAAGACGGCTCAGGGCGAACGCGACCTCTCATTGCCTCCGCCATTGAAGCGGCGCGCCGGCCGAGGGCGCCGGCCACTGCACGCCCGGCTGAACACGCCTCCTCGTCGCATTCATATATCGCCATTAACCCCGCTTGGAAGCCGAGAAATTTACTTCGGTCACATGTCCGTTCATGAGCGGGACGGCATTAAACGCAACGCCGGCCGAGCTCCTACCGTCCGTCCTCTATATAAACGAGGGCAGACGCCGGGCAAGAACCACACCCGTCCGCCGCTCCCCCAATCTCCTCCTCCACCACTCTTTCGATGGCTTCCGAAGAGCAGTTTTCCGGCATACAAGCTGGCTGGGTGGCCCATCGAACCGGCTTGTATGCCCTGACAAGGGGGAGCGGGGGCAATTCAATGCCTACTTTGTGGCTTGCGCACTAAGTGCTACGGAAACTGGTTATGTTATTGGTCAAATATGTTTAATTTGCTTTTTCTTAGTGTTCGCCGATGTTATTTAGTTAGCAAATACACCAACAAGACTAAGATGTTATTGCCTCATTTTCAAATTGTCTCAGCTTTGATGCAGAATAAGTTAGTTTGCATCCGAGGTTTTCTTACGGCGTTTCATTAAGAACTATGTTTGCTATACAAATAGTCACGTTCAAATTGATCCACTTTGTAAAATTTGGCGCAAAAAAGAAAAACAAGTCATAAGACTACACAATTACATTTTTATGTATATTCTATGATATACTCTTAACGTTCGTAATTTTATGCGTCATATAAATATTTTTTTTACCACCTATATATATTTTCTTACATTCTTGTTTGACTTCCAACGTAATAAAAAAACTAAATGATGTTAAATAAATAGAGGGAGTGAAGGATTATAATTCTTCACCCCGAGCGATGAAAAGTCAGTATATCGAAATCAAATCGAATTCCAAATCAATACAATATTCGCCAAACTCATGTATAACAACATATTTAACGAGAAACGGTATTTACCGAACCAAATTGACGGAATGCACAACGCTGCATGTGGACGCGATAATTGGTGAAAAGCAAGGAGCACACAGACGCGGAGAGAGGAGCAGAGAAATATAAAGTAGAGGCAATATATGTAGCAGTAATTATACACTCGTCTCGTACGTCTTGATCACATTGCCTGCATGGTTGAAACCGAACCTTCAGAGATCTGTATCACATTCCTTTATGTTTACTTCTGTTCAAAGCAGGGCATGGTGAGCTTTCCATCATTCTTGCGCTGTTCCATCCAAAAAATCAGGAGAGAAAAAAAAACTTAGTTAAATTAAATTTGGTGATAAATCAGTTTGTTTGGGTGGTCAGACGAGATGGACTGAAAGTTGATGCGTAGTACCAGCCACGGTGGTGCAATGGACGTGCTGCTGCTCCCTCCTCCTGAAGCTCACCATGAGGCCGTTCTTCATGTACAGCGTGGTGTTGAGCTTGGGCTTCACCGCCTGCCCGGGCGCCACCTCCACCGCGAACGTCTCCAGCACCGCCGCCGCCAGAGTCTTCATCTGCGTGTACGCGAACCGCTTGCCGACGCACAGCCTCGGCCCGGCGTTGAACACCACGTACTTGAACGGGCTCTCGGCGCCGCCAGCAAAGTCCCCGCCCTTCATCCACCGCTCCGGGCGGAACTCCAGGCAGTCCTCCCCCCACGCCGCCGGGTCCCGTCCGATCGCGTACGTGTTGTAGATCACCCGCTGGCGCGCGCGGATCGCCGTGCCGTCCGGGAGCACGTCGTCCTGGAGCGCCTCCTTGAAGTCCACGGGCACCGGCGGGTAGAGGCGCATCGACTCCGTCAGCGCCGCGTGGAGGTAGTCCATCTTCCCGACGTCTCCGTGGGCGGCCCGCACGTCGTCAAGGACGCGTGCCTCGGCGTCGGGGTGGGACGCCAGGAGCCAGAAGAACCAGACGAGCGCGACGGAGCTCGTGTCGCGCCCGGCGAGGATGAAGCTGATGCAGAAGTCGCGGAGGAACTCGTCCGAGTGGCCCGTCGAGGAGGACATGAGGCGGGACAGGAGGTCGCAGCGGCCTTGCAGGCTGCCGAGCTTGCGCAGCTCGGTGCGGCGCTCGGAGACGGTACGCTCGGCGAACTCCCGCACGGAGCGCGCGGCCTCCGCGAGGCGTCGCTCGCCGCCGACGCAGAGGAGCCGCTTGGCCTTCCAGACGAAGGGCGGCGTGACGAACCGGGCGAGGGAGAGCTCCGTGGCGCGCTCGAAGGCGCGCGCGAACGGCACGTCGGGGAGGCCGTCCGCGAGGCACCCGGCGTCCACCCCGAACGCCGCGGCGCAGATGTTGTCGAACGTGAACCGGAGGAGGACCTCCTGGAGGTCCACGGTCACGCCACCCTGGCTCTGCTGCTGCTGCAGCAGCGGGATCAGCCGGCCGTGCACCAGCTGCTCGATGGTCCTGGCCGAGAACTCGAGGAACTGCGCCGAGTGCATCTCAGCTGTGGCGGCGCGGCGCTGCGCGCGCCACGCCTCGCCGTCGGCGTTGAAGATGCCGTCGCCGAGCAGCTCCACGAATCGCTCGCGGTAGTAGGGCCCTTTGGGGTAGTTGGAGAAGTTGGTCTTAAGCACGTGCTCGACGTTGGCCGGCACGGACGTGATGACGCCCGAAGAGCCCCCGCCCCACATGCCGCGGTACGGGAACGTGCCCCCGGAGCGAGCTAGCGCGGCGGCGCCCCAGTCGTAGATGTTGTCGAGGTGCGCGAAGAGGGTGGGGATGATGCCGAACACCGGCCACAGCATGGGTCCGCCCCGCGACTTGAGGCGGGTCGTGGCGGCGTTGCACGCGAAGAGCACCGCGGCGGCCAGGGCCAGGTCGGACGCCCGCACGTACTCCTGCATGGCGCGCACCGCAGCGTTCACGAACGCCCTACCCGCCATCGCCGGCCAACCGCGTGTGAGTGAGAGTACGGTGACGACGAAGATGTGTTAGGTATACGCTGCTAGAGAAGCAGCACGTACTGCGTGTAGTGAACTACTGAAGTGTGCGATCGAGCTTGCACCGGCTTAGGTGTGGGCGTGCTTCATGGTGTACATTCCAGATAAGTTTTGAATCGTGTTTGTGACCGCCCGTATTTATAGGGAAGTGCATGACGCTCGGGTGAACATCATGTGATACCACACTTGTATGCTCCCGTGATACTAATTTGAAAAAATTAAATTTAAATGTTTCAAAAAAAATTGAAGACAATTACGGATGTTCACAACGTACATGTCTACAATCCCTAAAAAAATTAGATGCAAAATTCAAAGTACACGTAGAGAAATATAAAAGATAAATTCAACATAATAGTGTCAATAAAGACAAAAGCATGAACAGTGTCAAAACCTACGCCCGCCAAGAATAAGTGTTATTGCTCCGCTGCATATTCAAGATGTTTGGAACCGCAATGGGTTTTGCTCGCACTGCCACACATTGTAGATGGATCCGTATTTCCGTCACAACCGTTAGTCGTCAGCTATGGGAAGAATTGGTGTCGCTCCACTGAGCAAAGTGTCGGAGCTACTTGATGACTACACGGGTGACTCGGATGTGCTAGTTATTCGTGAAATTTTTCTTCAACCGGACAAAGCGATTCTCAATATCCACTTGAATCTGACTAGAG
The DNA here is from genome assembly GCF_018294505.1 of Triticum aestivum. NCBI lineage: Eukaryota > Viridiplantae > Streptophyta > Magnoliopsida > Poales > Poaceae > Triticum > Triticum aestivum. Next base: position 289,491,109 of record NC_057811.1, read on the forward strand.
GAAGGGACGACAACAGAAACTGCATCGGCTAATAAGCAATTTGGAATGTGTTGGAAATAGGCCCTAGACGCAATAATAAAATAATTATTGTCATATTTCCCGTTCATGATAAATATTTATTATTCATACTATAATTGTATTGACCGGAAACTTAAATATATGTGTGAATACATTGACAACACCATGTCCCTAGTAAGCTTCTATTGAACTAGGTCGTTGATCAAAGATGATTAAGGTTTCCCAACCATAGACATGAGTTGTCATTTGATAACGGGATCACATCATTAGGAGAATGATGTGATGGACAGACCCAACCGTAAGATTAGCATCATAACGTTTAGTTATTTGCTACAACTTTCTTCATGTCAAGTATGAGTTCCTTAGACCATGAGATCATGTCACTCCCGGATATCGGAGGAATGCCTTGTTTGCTATCAAATGACACTTCATAACTGGGTGATCATAAAGGTGCTCTACATGTATTTCCGAAGGTGTTTGTTGTGTTGCATGGATCGAGACTGAGATTTGCCACTCCGTATGACGGAGAGATATCTCTGGGCCCTCTCGGTAATACAACATCGTAAAGAGCTTGCAAGCAATGTGGCTAATTAGTTAGTCACGAGATCTTGTATTACGAAACGAGTAAAGAGACTTGCTGGTAACGAGATTGAACTAGGTATGGAGATACCAACAATCGAATCTCGGGCAAGTAACATATTGCTGGACAAAGGGAATTGCATACGGGATTAACCAAATCCTCAACATAGTGGTTCAACTGATAAAAGATCTTCTTGGAATATGTGGGAACCAATATGGGCATCCAGGTCCCGCTATTGGTTATTGACCGGAGAGGTGTCTCGGTCATGTCTACATGATTCTCGAACCCATAGGATTCGTAGGCTTAACGTTCGGTGACGCTAGAGTAGTATTGGGATATGTATGTTGGTGATCGAATGTTGCTCGGAGTCCCAGATGAGATCCAGGACGTCACGAGGAGCTTCGGAATGGCCCAGAGGTAAAGATTTATATATAGGAAGTCCTGTTTTGTTTGCTGGAAAAGTTTCGGGCATTATCGGTATTGTACCGGGAGTGCCGAAAGGGGTCCGGGGGTCCACCTGCCCCCTAGGCCCACATGAGCTATAGGGGAACGCCCTAGCCTACATGGGCCAGTGGCACTAGCCCCAAGAGGCCCATGCACCAAGGAGAGGTGGAGGAGGAAGAGTCCTAAGGGGGGAAGGCACCCCCTAGGTGCCTTCGGGAGGGATGACTCCTCCCTTGGCTGCCTCCCCTCCTTGGAGGAGGGGCTAGGGCTGCGACCCAGCCCTCCCCCTTGCCTCCTATATATAACGGGGGAGATGGAGGGGCTGCACACACCAACTCCCGCGCCCCGGTGGCAGCCCTACCTCTCCCATAACTCAGTTTTCTCCTCAGATTGGGTTCAGGGGCGTTTGGCGAAGCCCTGCTGGCACTACACCACCACCATCTCCACCATGTCGTCGTGCTGGTTGAGATCCCATCTACTTATCCACCCTTGCTTGCTGGATCAACAGGAAGGAGACGTCATCGAGCCGCACGTGTGCTGAACGCGGAGGTGCCGTCCGTTCGGTACTTCATCGATTGGATCGTGAAGAGTACGACTACATCAACCGCGTAATATACGCTTCCGCTTAACGGTCTATGACGGTACGTGGACACACTCTCCCCTTTGTTTCTATTCTCTTGGATGATTCGTAGGATTTTTTTTATTTTCATGCAACGTTCCCCATCAGTGGCATCATGAGCTAGGTCTATGCGTAGATGTATAAGCACGAGTAGAACACAAAGAATTTTTGGGTGTTGATGTTTAGATTGCTTACCTCCCTTATCTTATTTGGATTCGACGGTATTGTGGGATGAAGCGGCTCGGACCAACCTTACATGCCCTCGCATGTGAGACCGGTTCAACCGACTAACATGCAACTTGTATTGCATAAGGTGGCTGGCGGGTGTCTGTGTCTCCTACTTTAGTTGAATCTGATTTTACAAAGGCGGTCCTTGTGGAAGCTTAAAAGGCAACTTGATTATCACCATTGTGGCTTTGCGTAGGTAAGAATGGTTCTTGCTAGTTGCCTATAGAAGCCACGTAAAATTTGCAACAACAAAGTAGAGGACGTCTAACTTGTTTTTGTAGGGCATGTTGTGATGTGGTATGGCCAAAACGTTATGTGATATATGTTGATGTATGAGATGATCATGTTTTGTAATAGGTTCACGACTTGCATGTCGATGAGTACGGCAACCGGTAGGAGCCATAGGGTTGTCTTTAATTTATTGTATGGCATGTGTGTCAACTAATAATGCCATGTAATTGCTTTACTTTATCGCTATGCGTTAGCAATAGTTGGCGAGACGACCACCTGACGACACGATGATGGAGATCATGGTGTCATGCCAGCGATGATGGAGATCATGCCGGCGCTTTGGAGATGGTGATCAAAAGAACAAGATGATAATGGCCATATCATGTCACATATTTTGATTGCATGTGATGTTTATCTTTTTATGCATCTTATTTTGCTTAGGACGAAGGTAGCATTATAAGATGATCCCTTCACTAAATTTCAAGATAAAAGTGTTCTCCCTAAGTATGCACCGTTGTGAAAGTTCGTCGTTTCGAAGAACCTCATGATGATCGAGTGTGATAGACTATATGTTCGCATACAACAGGTGTAAGCCAGTTTTACACACGCGAGATACTTAGGATAAACTTGACGAGCCTAGCATGTACAGACATGGCCTCAGAACACAGAGGACCGAAAGGTCAAACATGAGTCATATAGTATATATGATCAACGCACTACTATGGAAAAGCCTAGCAGTAGCGCGGGTCTAAGGGCTATCAGTAGCGCGGGGCACCGCCCTACCAATACGGCGCTACTGCTAAACTACAGCTAACGTTTAGCAGTAGCACATTTGGAAACGCGCTACTGCTATACCTACTTAGCAGTAGCGCTTTCCATACCAGCGCTACTGCTAAGTGCTTTAGCAGTAGCATTTTCCTGTCCAGCGCTAAAGAGCGCTACTACTATATTTTCTCATATCTTTTTTTGCTACGTATTTGCGATGTTTTTGTATAGGTTTCATACATTATTCTAATATCATAAACATGCAATATGCTCATCATATCATAAACATGCAATATGCTCATCATATCATACACATAATAGTATCATCATATCATCCAACACAAATCATGTCGTCACATCATAATCACGATATAGCTATACAAGTTACATGACATGTCTCATCATACATAATGTAGTACTTCTTGAGGCGTCAGTTCGTATCCCTCTCTCGCACTAGCATGAACCTAAACTAACTACTGGTTGTCGCTCGGGAACCGTTACACCTGGGCCTGACACTCCGGCCACTCGTCGTATACTCCTGGCGTAGCACTTCTTCGCCATCGATGATCTATGCACCTGCATCGTCACATGAGTCGATGATATGCAACATATATAGTTGAGCAACAGAAAGAGACAGACTTGGCAAAAATAGAAGCAACATATCATAAGCATAAATAACAAAGTTCATCGTACCCAAAATGCCCTAACTATAGTTGAGGAGGACGGTTTAATTACATCACAAATAAAGTTTCGTCGTGCATAACTCAAAGGTTCGTCATAGAGAAAGTATGGACTAAACGAACACATTGTCATATATCGTCAATCACTCCAACATGTCGTGCCATCCATCCAAGTCAGGGAGATAGTCCCCGAGCGCAGTGAAAGGCTTCAGGTCGAGACGTTGAGTGGCTACGCGTGTTCGGACGTCTTCCCGCGACATTTGCCCTTCTTCGTAGAACATCCCTGTTTTTCGAGGACCTCCTTCATGATGATTTGGGCAAGTTCACGTTGGATGTGATAGAACTCAACTCGGAGTCGATGATCCAGGATATCTCCTAGGTTCTTTGCCCATTGGAGAATATGGGCATCGTCGGATCTAGGTGACATGCGAAGGTTCTGCTGATCCCTTCTGTACTCTAGCATGTGGTGGAGGACATAGAATCCATCACTGAGAGTACCACTCGGTTGCTGGATGCAGCAGAAGTCGGTCTTATGGCCGAAGGCGGGCGCGCAGTTCCTTGTCTTCTTGAGCGTGATCTCTCCACCCCGTAGGCCGTAGCTAAAGATAGCACTGTCGAGAACAGACTTGATGTGGGTGCAATCATTTTTCTTCATGTTCTTCGACGAGTCCAAGTAAAGAGCATGGGAGAATCGGGGGTAAAGGATGATAAGGACGGCGCGCTCGTCGCTGCGCAAAATAAGCACGCCTCAAATTAGCCTCCATGCGTGCAAATGAATGATTGAAATCGAAGGAAGGATATCCGCGGATGACTTACATGGGATGATAAGGCATGAGAATTGTCTCCTTGTCCTTATTGTCGACCATGAAATCGGCGATGTAGTTACTCGCGTATTCACAGTGCTTTTTGCAGACTGCCAAGAAGCCCTTGTGCATGAAGTACGGGTCAGCAACACAGATATAAGGTATCTGCTCAGTCCTGATGATGTAGTTCATGTACAAGGCAAAAAGGCGGACAAACGTAAAATCCAGCCTTTTCAAGTGAAACATGTCAAAGATGTAATCGAATCGAAGGAAGAACTTTTCCGCGGGGAATGTGTCGTACAACCTTTGTCGCGGCATGTTAACCACGTAGAGCGGGTATCCTGGATTTTGCGAGGCGATCAGGCTTTTCTCTCTTCGCAGCACATCGTCATGAAGTCTCCTGAGATCGTTGTATATGGCCTCTACCGCTGCCTTAGATAGGATCGGATCGCCGGGGATATGGTATTTTGCCGCACCTATGACAGGTATACAGTCTTGAACCCGAGGTTGCGGAGGCGGCTGGCTCATAGAAGCAGCTTTGTTACCTTTCCCCAGTCTCTTCCTATGCTTCTTTGCTACTAGAAGGTCGTCTACAATACGTTCAACCTCTGGCAATTCAGGCACCGACTCATCATGCTCAAACCCCGAGTACTCATACTGTTAAGCAATCAATCCTCCGTCGTCATAGGCGACAGTATTGAGATACTGTAGAGTGTCATTGTCATCCTCATCGATGGCATCGATATCATGCATTGCTTCTTCGACGGCGGCGATGTCATCAGCGACTAATGGAGCCTCTTCCTCACCCCGTCCGCTATCACCCAGCACGACAGGCAACGCTAATTGGGTAGGTGGGGTGTTGGTGTTCATACCTTGCTGAGGTTTGGATGGTCGTGGGTGTGCTCCCGGCCGCCTCCAGACGAAGCAGAGTCATTGGCCACAACAGGACCCAACTCTTGCAATCGCCAAGCCACCACGGGGTCTCGTCGTCATCTCCCCTAGTACCGAAGGAGCCAAATTTTCGTGGCCAAGTTTGACACTGGCCACTGAAACCTTGAAGACGTCGGGGGGGGGGGGGGTCGGCCGGATGTGGAACAATTGTTCCTTCGGTTTCACTATCGTCGCCTTCCCGACGTCCACCTTCTGGCCGCTGATGGTGTACAGTATGGTGCACGGGGTTACGTCGGCCTGCAAAGACATGTCTGCAACGCGAGACATCCGAAAGGCAACAGAAACGGGAGAATATACATATATTGAAGAGGGCCGGTGTGACAGGTACCGTGAGGGCGTTGAGCTCAGCCAAAGATGAAGCCCCGCAGAGCATGCCAGAGACAGAGGATAGGCTACTAGTGGGTGTGGGAGCAGGTGCGCTAAACGAGCTACTCCCGAAGAAGTTGGAAAGGGGAAAGTCTGCAGCCTCATTATTTGGATTTTGCTTGCTCCAACTGACAATAGACGGAAGCAAGACACTATACCAAGCTGACATCTCCTCTCTTGCGGCAGCTACCACTGCTTTGACTATCTCAGTTGATTTCTTTTCAACCGCAATCTCAACCTTCTTGTCGATGTTTTCTTCATTTAACCTCCGTCTTTCCTTCCTCTCCTCCATGGTCTCACGGTAGTACTTCTTCCATGTGGCGCCGTCTCCGACGCCGTGCACGCGTCCATACGATGACCGAGTGTCCACCAGGAGTCGTTTCAATATGTTCAAGGCCCGGTTGGGGTGTCCCACTTGGGCCTCGCCAACGCCTCAGACGGCGAGTCACTTTCGGCCGCGATCCTGTGCTGCTCTCTCTGCAAAACGAACAAGGATCGTTTACAAATGTGACTAAACGTGCAGTCGAATTGATCAGAAGCTAAAATTAGGGGGTAAATTAATAATTACCAGCAGTCACATGAACTCCTTCGTGACCGCGTCCATATCGAGAACCTTGTTGACTGGGTCCCAACGGTACCGGGCCCTGATGACGTCACGCTCCTGCGGGATGGTGAACTCCGCCAAGGGGTCTGGGATCCCCAGACTTTCGCGTTCCGCATCCTCCTTGGCCCATATGGGCCTCTTCCCCGCGTAACCACGGCTTCTGAGGTGGTGGCACCCCATGTTCCTCTCTTGGAGCCCCTTCATGTACTCTGACTCTTCCCCGCGTAACCACGACTTCATGTACCCCAGGTCTTCTTGAATATTTCAAACTGCTCTTCCGTAATTGTTGGATTATCCTTTACAATCTCAGAGTAGGGTTCCTTTTTGTCGATGATCCGATGTTTCACCATTACTTTCCAAGCGGACAACGCGCTGCTAAACTTGCCCATGGTGCGTTTGTTTATCTTCTTCATTGTCGGGTCTTTATCTGGATTAGTATATTTGATTTCATCCCGGTCCGGGAACAAGAATACCTGGTGCAGCTTAGTTAGGAGGGACTGCTCCATATCTGGTATCTTCTTTAATTTCTCATCGTTGATGGTGGCGCTTGCCCATAGGAAGCAGCCTATTTGATTGTCGTAGCACGCGCGTGTTGGAAATATGCCCTAGAGGCAATAATAAATGGTTATTATTATATTTCTTTGTTCATGGTAATCGTCTATTATTCATGCTATAATTGTATTGTCCGGAAATCGTAATACATGTGTGAATACATAGACCACAACGTGTCCCTAGTAAGCCTCTAGTTGACTAGCTCGTTGATCAACAGATAGTCATGGTTTCCAGACTATGGACATTGGATGTCATTGATAACGGGATCACATCATTAGGAGAATGATGTGATGGACAAGACCCAATCCTAAGCATAGCATAAAAGATCGTGTAGTTTCGTTTGCTAGAGCTTTTCCAATGTCAAGTATCTTTTCCTTAGACCATGAGATCGTGCAACTCCCGGATACCGTAGGAGTGCTTTGGGTGTGCCAAACGTCACAACGTAACTGGGTGACTATAAAGGTGCACTATGGGTATCTCCGAAAGTGTCTGTTGGGTTGGCACGGATCGAGACTGGGATTTGTCACTCCGTGTGACGGAGAGGTATCTCTGGGCCCACTCGGTAATGCATCATCATAATGAGCTCAATGTGACTAAGGCGTTAGTCACGGGATCATGCATTGCGGTACGAGTAAAGAGACTTGCCGGTAACGAGATTGAACAAGGTATTGGGATACCGACGATCGAATCTCGGGCAAGTAACATACCGATTGACAAAGGGAATTGCATACGGGATTGATTGAATCCTCGACACCGTGGTTCATCCGATGAGATCATCGTGGAACATGTGGGAGCCAACATGGGTATCCAGATCCCGCTGTTGGTTATTGACCGGAGCGGCGTCTCGGTCATGTCTGCATGTCTCCCGAACCCGTAGGGTCTACACACTTAAGGTCCGGTGACGCTAGGGTTATAGAGATATATGTATGCGGAAACCCAAAAGTTGTTCGGAGTCCCGGATGAGATCCCGGACGTCACGAGAGGTTCCGGAATGGTCCGGAGGTGAAGAATTATATATAGGAAGTCCAGTTTCGGCCACCGGGAAAGTTTCGGGGGCTACCGGTATTGTACCGGGACCACCGGAAGGGTCCCGGGGGTCCACCGGGTGGGGCCACCTATCCCGGAGGGCCCCATGGGCTAAAAGTGGAAGGGAACCAGCCCCTAGTGGGCTGGGCGCCCCCCCATGGGCCTCCCCCCATGCGCCTAGGGTTGGGAACCCTAGGGTGGGGGGACTTCCCCCTTGCCTTGGGGGGCAAGGCAACCCCTTCCCCCCTTGGCCGCCGCCCCCCCCCCCTTGGAGATCCCATCTCCCAGGGATGGAGCACCCCCCAGGGGCCTATATAAAGGGGGGGGGGGAGGGAGGGCAGCAACCTACAGCCTTGGGCGCCTCCCTCCTCCCCTGCAACACCTCTCTCTCTCTCGCAGAAGCTCGGCGAAGCCCTACCGGAGAACCGCTACATCCACCACCACGCCGTCGTGCTGTTGGATCTCCATCAACCTCTCCTCCCCCCTTTCTGGATCAAGAAGGAGGAGACGTCGCTGCACCGTACGTGTGTTGAACGCGGAGGTGCCGTCCGTTCGGCACTCGGTCATCGGTGATTTGGATCACGGCGAGTACGACTCCGTCATCCACATTCATTGGAACGCTTCCGCTCGCGATCTACAAGGGTATGTAGATGCACTCCCTTCCCCTCGTTGCTAGTAGACTCCATAGATGCATCTTGGTGAGCGTAGGAAAATTTTAAAATTATGCTACGATTCCCAACAGTGGCATCATGAGCCAGGTCTATGCGTAGTTACTATGCACGAGTAGAACACAAAGAAGTTGTGGGCGTTGAGTTTGCCAATTCTTCTTGCCGCTACTAGTCTTTTCTTGTTTCGGCGGCATTGTAGGATGAAGCGGCCCGGACCGACCTTACACGTACGCTTACGTGAGACAGGTTCCACCGACTGACATGCACTAGTTGCATAAGGTGGCTAGCGGGTGTCTGTCTCTCCTACTTTAGTCGGAACGGATTCGATGAAAAGGGTCCTTATGAAGGGTAAATAGAAATTGGCAAATCACGTTGTGGTCATACGTAGGTAAGAAACGTTCTTACTAGAAACCTACAAACCACGTAAAAACTTGCAACAACAATTAGAGGACGTCTAACTTGTTTTTGCAGCAAGTGCTATGTGATATGATATGGCCAGAAGATGTGATGAATGATATATGTGATGTATGAGATTGATCATATTCTTGTAATAGGAATCACGACTTGCATGTCGATGAGTATGACAACTGGCAGGAGCCATAGGAGTTGTCTTTATTATTTTGCATGACCTGCGTGTCATTGAATAACGCCATGTAAATTACTTTACTTTGTTGCTAAACAGGTTAGCCATAGAAGTAGAAGTAATCGTTGGCGTGACGACTTCATGAAGACACAATGATGGAGATCATGATGATGGAGATCATGGTGTCATGCCGGTGACGAAGATGGTCATGGTGCCCCGAAGATGGAGATCAAAGGAGCATAATGATATTGGCCATATCATGTCACTATTTGATTGCATGTGATGTTTATCATGTTTTTGCATCTTATTTGCTTAGAACGACGGTAGCAAGTAGGATGATCCCTTATAATAATTTCAAGAAAGTGTTCACCCTAACTGTGCACCGTTGCGAAGGTTCGTTGTTTCGAAGCACCACGTGATGATCGGGTGTGATAGATTCTAACGTTCGAATACAACGGGTGTTGACGAGCCTAGCATGTACAGACATGGCCTCGGAACACACGCAATACACTTAGGTTGACTTGACGAGCCTAGCATGTACAGACATGGCCTCGGAACATGGAGGACCGAAAGGTCGAGCATCAGCCGTATAGAAGATACGATCAACATGGAGATGTTCACCGATCTTGACTAGTCCGTCTCACGTGATGATCGGACACGGCCTAGTTAAACTCGGATCATGTTTCACTTAGATGACTAGAGGGATGTCTATCTGAGTGGGAGTTCATTAAATAATTTGATTAGATGTACTCAATTATCATGAACTTAGTCTAAAATCTTTACACTATGTCTTGTAGATCAAATGGCCAACGTTGTCCTCAATTTCAACGCGTTCCTAGAGAAAACCAAGCTGAAAGATGATGGCAGCAACTATACGGACTGGGTCCGGAACCTGAGGCTCATCCTCATAGTAGCCAAGAAAGATTATGTCTTAGAAGCACCGCTAGGTGATGCACCAATCCCACAGAACCAAGACGTTATGAACGCTTGGCAATCACGTGCTGATGATTACTCCCTCGTTTAGTGCGGCATGCTTTACATCTTAGAACCGGGTCTCCAAAAGCGTTTTGAGAAACATGGAGCATATGAGATGTTCGAGGAGCTGAAACTGGTTTTTCAAGCTCATGCCCGGGTCGAGAGATATGATGTCTCCGACAAGTTCTTCAGCTGTAAAATGGAGGAGAACAGTTCTGTTAGTGAGCACATACTCAGAATGTCTGGGTTGCACAACCGCTTGTCTCAGCTGGGAGTTAATCTCCCGGATGACGCGGTCATTGACAGAATCCTCCAGTCGCTTCCACCAAGCTACAAGAGCTTTGTGATGAACTACAATATGCAGGGGATGGAAAAGACCATTCCCGAGGTATATTCAATGCTGAAATCAGCGGAAGGGGATATCAGAAAAGAACATCAAGTGTTGATGGTGAATAAAACCACCAAGTTCAAGAAGGGCAAGGGTAAGAAGAACTTCAAGAAGGACGGCAAGGGAGTTGTCGCGCCCGGTAAGCCAGTTACTGGGAAGAAGTCAAAGAATGGACCCAAGCCCGGGACTGAGTGCTTTTATTGCAAGGGAAGTGGTCACTGGAAGCGGAACTGCCCCAAATATATAGCGGACAAGAAGAAGGCCGGCAACACCCAAGGTATATGTGATATACAAGTAATTGATGTGTACCTTACCAGTACTCGTAGTAGCTCCTGGGTATTTGATACCGGTGCGGTTGCTCATATTTGTAACTCAAAGCAGCAACTACGGAATAAACGGAGACTGGCAAAGGACGAGGTGACGATGCGCGTCGGGAATGGTTCCAAGGTCGATGTGATCGCCGTTGGCACGCTACCTCTGCATCTACCCACGGGATTAGTTTTAAACCTCAATAATTGTTATTTAGTGCCAGCTTTGAGCATGAACATTGTGTCTGGATCTCGTTTAATTCGAGATGGCTACTCATTTAAATCCGAGAATAATGGTTGTTCTATTTATTTGAGAGATATGTTTTATGGTCATGCCCCGCTGGTCAATGGTTTATTTTTGATGAATCTCGAACGTGATGTTACACATGTTCATAGTGTGAATACCAAAAGATGTAAAGTTGATAACGATAGTCCCACATACTTGTGGCACTGCCGCCTTGGTCACATTGGTGTCAAGCGCATGAAGAAGCTCCATGCAGATGGACTTTTGGAGTCTCTTGATTACGAATCATTTGACACGTGCGAACCATGCCTCATGGGTAAGATGACCAAGACTCCGTTCTCCGGAACAATGGAGCGAGCAACCAACTTATTGGAAATCATACATACCGATGTGTGTGGTCCAATGAGTGTTGAGGCTCGCGGAGGATATCGTTATGTTCTCACTCTCACTGATGATTTAAGTAGATATGGGATATGTCTACCTGATGAAACACAAGTCTGAAACCTTTGAAAAGTTCAAGGAATTTCAGAGTGAGGTTGAGAATCAACGTGACAGGAGAATAAAATTCCTACGATCAGATCGTGGTGGAGAATATTTAAGTCACGAGTTTGGTGCACACTTAAGGAAATGTGGAATAGTTTCACAACTCACGCCGCCTGGAACACCTCAGAGAAATGGTGTGTCCGAACGTCGTAATCGCACTCTATTGGATATGGTGCGATCTATGATGTCTCTTACCGATTTACCGCTCTCATTTTGGGGCTATGCTTTAGAGACTGCCGCATTCACTTTAAATAGGGCTCCGTCAAAATCCGTTGAGACGACACCGTATGAATTATGGTTTGGGAAGAAACCTAAGCTGTCGTTTCTAAAAGTTTGGGGATGCGATGCTTATGTCAAGAAACTTCAACCTGAAAAGCTCGAACCCAAATCGGAAAAATGCGTCTTCATAGGATACCCTAAGGAAACTATTGGGTATACCTTCTACCTCAGATCCGAAGGCAAGATCTTCGTTGCCAAGAACGGGTCCTTTCTAGAGAAGGAGTTTCTCTCGAAAGAATTGAGTGGGAGGAAAGTGGAACTTGATGAGGTGATAGTCACCCCTTCCGAACCGGAAAGTAGCGCAGCGCGGGAAAATGTTCCTGTGGTGCCTACACCGACTGGGGAGGAAGTTAATGATGATGATCATGAAGCTTCGGATCAAGTTACTGAACTTCGTAGGTCCACAAGGACACGTTCCGCACCAGAGTGGTACGGCAACCCTGTCCTGGAAATCATGTTGTTAGACAACGGTGAACCTTCGAACTATGAAGAAGCGATGGCGGGCCCGGATTCCGACAAATGGCTAGAAGCCATGAAATCCGAGATAGAATCCATGTATGAAAACAAAGTATGGACTTTGACTGACTTGCCCGATGAGCGGCGAGCCATAGAAAACAAATGGATCTTTAAGAAGAAGACGGACGCGGATGGTAATGTGACCATCTACAAAGCTCGACTTGTCGCTAAGGGTTATCGACAAGTTCAAGGGGTTGACTACGATGAGACTTTCTCACCCGTAGCGAAGCTGAAGTCCGTCCGAATCATGTTAGCAATTGCCGCATACTATGATTATGAGATATGGCAGATGGACGTCAAAACGGCATTCCTTAACGGCTTCCTTAAGGAAGAGTTGTATATGATGCAGCCGGAAGGTTTTGTCGATCCTAAGAATGCTAACAAAGTGTGCAAGCTCCAGCGCTCAATCTATGGGCTGGTGCAAGCATCTCGGAGTTGGAACATTCGCTTTGATGAGATGATCAAAGCGTTTGGGTTTACACAGACTTATGGAGAAGCCTGTGTTTACAAGAAAGTGAGTGGGAGCTCTGTAGCATTTCTCATATTATATGTGGATGACATACTATTGATGGGAAATGATATAGAATTCTTGGAAAGTATAAAGGCCTATTTGAATAAGTGTTTTTCAATGAAGGACCTTGGAGAAGCTGCTTATATATTAGGCATCAAGATCTATAGAGATAGATCAAGACGCCTCATTGGTCTTTCACAGAGTACATACCTTGACAAGATATTGAAGAAGTTCAGTATGGATCAGTCCAAGAAGGGGTTCTTGCCTGTATTGCAAGGTGTGCAATTGAGCACGGCTCAATGCCCGACCACGGCAGAAGATATAGAAGAGATGAGTGTCATCCCCTATGCCTCGGCCATAGGGTCTATTATGTATGCCATGCTGTGTACCAGACCTGATGTAAACCTTGCCGTAAGTTTGGTAGGAAGGTACCAAAGTAATCCCGGCAAGGAACACTGGACAGCGGTCAAGAATATCCTGAAGTACCTGAAGAGGACTAAGGATATGTTTCTCGTTTATGGAGGTGACGAAGAGCTCGTCGTAAAGGGTTACGTCGACGCTAGCTTCGACACAGATCTGGATGACTCGAAGTCACAGACCGGATACGTGTATATTTTGAATGGAGGAGCAGTAAGCTGGTGCAGTTGCAAGCAAAGCGTCGTGGCGGGATCTACATGTGAAGCGGAGTACATGGCAGCCTCGGAGGCAGCACAGGAAGCAGTCTGGATGAAGGAGTTCATTACCGACCTAGGGGTGATTCCCAATGCGTCGGGCCCAATGACTCTCTTCTGTGACAACACTGGAGCTATTGCCCTTGCGAAGGAGCCCAGGTTTCACAGGAAGACCAGGCATATCAAGCGTCGCTTCAACTCCATTCGTGAAAGTGTTCAAAATGGAGACATAGATATTTGTAAAGTACACACGGACCTGAATGTAGCAGATCCGTTGACTAAACCTCTCCCTAGGGCAAAACATGATCAACACCAGGACGCAATGGGTGTTCGATTCATCACAATGTAACTAGATTATTGACTCTAGTGCAAGTGGGAGACTGTTGGAAATATGCCCTAGAGGCAATAATAAATGGTTATTATTATATTTCTTTGTTCATGGTAATTGTCTATTATTCATGCTATAATTGTATTGTCCGGAAATCGTAATACATGTGTGAATACATAGACCACAACGTGTCCCTAGTAAGCCTCTAGTTGACTAGCTCGTTGATCAACAGATAGTCATGGTTTCCTGACTATGGACATTGGATGTCATTGATAACGGGATCACATCATTAGGAGAATGATGTGATGGACAAGACCCAATCCTAAGCATAGCATAAAAGATCGTGTAGTTTCGTTTGCTAGAGCTTTTCCAATGTCAAGTATCTTTTCCTTAGACCATGAGATCATGCAACTCCCGGATACCGTAGGAGTGCTTTGGGTGTGCCAAACGTCACAACGTAACTGGGTGACTATAAAGGTGCACTACGGGTATCTCCGAAAGTGTCTGTTGGGTTGGCACGGATCGAGACTGGGATTTGTCACTCCGTGTGACGGAGAGGTATCTCTGGGCCCACTCGGTAATGCATCATCATAATGAGCTCAATGTGACTAAGGCGTTAGTCACGGGATCATGCATTGCGGTACGAGTAAAGAGACTTGCCGGTAACGAGATTGAACAAGGTATTGGGATACCGACGATCGAATCTCGGGCAAGTAACATACCGATTGACAAAGGGAATTGCATACGGATTGATTGAATCCTCGACACCGTGGTTCATCCGATGAGATCATCGTGGAACATGTGGGAGCCAACATGGGTATCCAGATCCCGCTGTTGGTTATTGACCGGAGAGGCGTCTCGGTCATGTCTGCATGTCTCCCGAACCCGTAGGGTCTACACACTTAAGGTCCGGTGACGCTAGGGTTATAGAGATATATGTATGCGGAAACCCAAAAGTTGTTCGGAGTCCCGGATGAGATCCTGGACGTCACGAGAGGTTCCGGAATGGTCCGGAGGTGAAGAATTATATATCGGAAGTCCAGTTTCGGCCACCGGGAAAGTTTCGGGGGCTACCGGTATTGTACCGGGACCACCGGAAGGGTCCCGGGGGTCCACCGGGTGGGGCCACCTATCCCGGAGGGCCCCATGGGCTAAAAGTGGAAGGGAACCAGCCCCTAGTGGGCTGGGCGCCCCCCCATGGGCCTCCCCCCATGCGCCTAGGGTTGGGAACCCTAGGGTGGGGGGACTTCCCCCTTGCCTTGGGGGGCAAGGCAACCCCTTCCCCCCTTGGCCGCCGCCCCCCCCCCTTGGAGATCCCATCTCCCAGGGCTGGCGCACCCCCCAGGGGCCTATATAAAGGGTGGGAGGGAGGGCAGCAACCTACAGCCTTGGGCGCCTCCCTCCTCCCCTGCAACACCTCTCTCTCTCTCGCAGAAGCTCGGCGAAGCCCTGCCGGAGAACCGCTACATCCACCACCACGCCGTCGTGCTGTTGGATCTCCATCAACCTCTCCTCCCCCCTTGCTGGATCAAGAAGGAGGAGACGTCGCTGCACCATACGTGTGTTGAACGCGGAGGTGCCGTCCGTTCGGCACTCGGTCATCGGTGATTTGGATCACGGCGAGTACGACTCTGTCATCCACATTCATTGGAACGCTTCCGCTCGCGATCTACAAGGGTATGTAGATGCACTCCCTTCCCCTCGTTGCTAGTAGACTCCATAGATGCATCTTGGTGAGCGTAGGAAAATTTTAAAATTATGCTACGATTCCCAACAGCGCGCGCTACGCAGGCTCTTTTGGCTCAAAGTTGCCGGAGTCCACCTCCGTGACCACCAGTCTAGTAGTGATGAGCTGGTTTGGGCACCGTTGCCTCTTTGGTTTCGGTTCTATACCGGCTCCGCCAGTCTCGGCGCCATTGTCAGTCTCAGCGCCGGTCTCGGCATTGGTCTCGATGTCGGTCTCAGTCTCGAATGTGATAGGTGGGACCTGCAACAACCGTTGCTCATCGAGAAGGTTCAAATAGGCGTCTGCCGCCGCGTAGACGTTGCAATCACCAGAACCATGCCCCTCATTGTTGCTAGCCATGTTTCCTACGATTAAATCTAGTCAATTAATTCTAGACCTAATAAAATGAATAATGACATAAAAAAGGCCAATGTTTTGCAGGAATGTTGATTCATTCCCATTGCGGCAAATCCCGGGCACTCGATATGTCCTAGTTTGTAGCACAAGTCATGCCCAAATTCACAGAAAATTTCGGCATGACCTTTGCTACAAACTGGACAAATAGAGCGCCTGAAATTTTCCGGAATGGAAATGAATCAACATTCCGGCAAAACATAGGCCACTCGGAATCATTCCCTGCAAACAACAAAAGGCCACTTGGACACAATCGAACCACTTCAATGTTGCATATAACATGAGCAAACACTATTGAGGAATTTGCATATAACATGACCACTTCAATGAAAAGATATAATCAACAATAATGGAATACGCAAATGAACATCAATGACATATAACATATAACATCAATCTTGTTTTTCGTTTACATAGCAACAATTACTTTAACCAAGTTTTTGAAAAGAAAAACAATTCTTTTTTTGTTTAAAGCTAAATGCTACTATTATTTATATACCCTATGTTAATTTAAAGCTAAATGGAATTACTGTTTAGGCATTTTCATAAAAATTTGCCCTAGCTAATTTCCTAAAAAAATTGGTAATCTTTTTTCCTAAATGCTAAAAAATGCCTACTGCCATAAACAAATCTAGGGTTCATATGAACATCACAGCAACAACATATAAATTGCCCTAGCAGAGAGAGAGAGAGAGAGAGAGAGGAGGGCAGGGGAGAGGAGAGGGAGAGCCTTACGGTCGGCGGTGAGGGCGGGCTCGGGCTCGGGTGGCGGCGGTCCTAGGCGGGCTCGGGCGGCGACGGTGACGTCGAGGGCCGCGACGATGAGGTCGAGGGCGGCGACAGTGAGGTTGAGGGCGGCCTCGGGCGACATCAGTGAGGTCGAGGGCGTGCTCGATTGGGCAGGGCGATTGACGGCGGCGACAGAGGAGTTGGGGGATAGGGGGAGAGGGGGGAAAGGACTTAGCAAAATTTTGAGTCCGCGCGGGGTTAAGTCAAAATAGCAGTAGCGCTGGTAGGCAAAAAGCGCTATAGCTAAGTTAGCTATAGCGCTTTCTACGAAAACGCGCTACTGCTATCGGAAGTAGTTATTTATTTTGCTTTTATCTAAGGAACGTAGCTATAGCGCGTGTGTATAAAACGCGCTACTGCTAGAGTAACTATACCACTTTGTGACAACAACCGCTACTACTATGCCTTTCTCCTTTATTTTAGTTTTTCTTTACATTTTATTTTTTCATTTCTCCTTCTGCTACTTCTTTCATTTTCATTTACTTTTCTATTTCTTTTCCATTTTATTTTTTATTTTTAGAAGTAGCGCTCTATACAGAAAATGCGCTACTACAAGGCACTTAGCAGTAGCGTTCTTTTTGTAGCATCACTACTACTATTCCTAGCCTACCGGCAATAGTGTGGGAAATATAGTAGTAGGTCTTTTACCTGCAGACGCGCGCGCTACTGCTACAACCATAGCTACAGCGCTCTTTGTTGATACGCGTGTAACGCCCGGAGACCGACGCTCCAGATGCCTTCCTTGTTTTTCGTTATCGTTGCGTGTATTTATTTGTTTGTTGCATTCATCATCGCATCATACGCATTGCATCCGCATGTTTTCTTAAACTCGTGGTCCGTTCGTAGTTCCCGCTTCTCCCTGTTGCCTTCGTTGTCCCTTCGAGACCAACCGTTCTTTTGTTGTCCGACCGTCTGAGCCTCTATGCACAATGCACAAAACCCCTTCTCGCGCGCGTCCGAAACCTGTCCCGAACCCGACCCGCTCAGTCATCACCGTTGGATTCGGATCAACACCAATCATCCCTATAATATCTTCGGTTTATTATTTGATCTCTCTTAATCTTTTATTCTCAACCGCCCGTTCCCGATCCGATGATCCAAATACCCCCTCATACCTTTTACCTACTATAAATATCAGCCTAACCCTAATTTTTAGGAGAGCTGTCCCATCAATCCCTCCCCGCCGCCACTCCTCGTCCTCCTCGGGATCCCTCCCGATCCACCCATTCCACAAACCAGAGACTTCCCTTCTCGATAACAAGGGGATCACGAGCAGCTCACCCCCCTCGTCGGCCGGTCGACACCGGCGACCGGAACATCGCCGGAGATGAGTGCCCCGACAGCCCCGCTCTTTTCCCCCTCCTGCTTCTCTACCTCTCTTTCTCACGATGTCCCCCTCTCTCTCTCTCTGTTTTCGCTCACAGGAGACCACCATGGCCGCTGCATCAAGCTCCGTCGTCGTCGTTTCGTGCCGGGGATGGATGGATCCATGCTCCGCGCGCCCGGATCTTCCACCGCCGCATCAGGCGCTCAAGCCCCGTCGTGCCGCACCTCTGCTTCGTCCGAGAAGAGACGAGACATCGCCGCCCGCTCCTTCCTAGGTCGCTGGGAGACCATGGCCTCCACCCACGCTCCTCTGCACCCAGGCGAACCGCACTCGGCCTCCTCCTGCCGCGCCAAGACCGCTTCCCCGTCGCCCTCTGCTTCGCGCTGCATCCCCAGCCTCACGCATGGAGCCCCGCACCTCTGCTTGTGCGCTTGCCCCGACTCTGCCCACCGAAGCCACCAGGATCCCGCCGCCGGAGCAAGCAGCTGCTCCTCGCCGCCCCATGCGCTCCGGGAGCCCTGCCGCCGCTTCCCTCTCCCTTCGCGTCGCGCTCTTTCTCCTTCTCTCACCTCTCTGTCACTTGTGTCTCTCTGTTCGAGAAGGACCACCGCCGCCGCCATGGAGGGCTGTGCCCCGCGCCCGAGCTCCGTTGGCCGCCGCCGTTGCCCGGAACCGAGGCCGGACGACTCGATCCGCCCGTTCCGTCCGGTTCCCGCCGACCTCGTCGCCAGGGCCCCCTGCTGTCGTCTTCTCCATTGCCATGCTCCTGCTGCTGCTTCTGTTTCTTCATAAACGAGAGCAGTAGTGGCTTGCTCGATTCAGTCTGGCGTTGACCGCGTCGCCAGGCCCAACAGCCCCCCTGCCGGCCTCATCTCTCCACCGACTGGGTCGAAGCCCATGGGTGAGCGCCAAATCCAGCCCCCCTCCTCTCTGTTCAGCCCAAAAATGCATCAGTTTCGCCCCGTATATGTTTTTCCCTGGTTTTGCGAATTTAGCTAATTATCCAGAGTTGGCTGTTTTGCAGAAAAGTCCCTCTAGGTCATGCATTTAATAACTCACAAACCGTGCATCATTTGTAAATAATTTATATATGTAAAATGCTTAGTTTTTCATCTAGTTTCATAATATGCCACTTGCATCCATGCTAAAAATGTTTAAATGTGCTGTTTGATTTAATTTGCTTAAATGCCATGTTAGAATGATTTATTTCATAACTAATTAACCGTAACCAGGAATTTAATAAACTCTATATGTAAATGGGGTGGAAAAATGCATAGTTTAACATGGTGGCATTACTTTGCATGTTTAACAACAATAAAATATGCTTTAGGACAGAATAGTACCAATTCCAAAATATGCATATGACGATTTTCCGGAATTGTTGTTTGTTGTTCCGGCCTTATTTAAACTTGCCTAGATAGGTAGTTTTCATATGATTCACCCCTTTCCATGTTTAATAACATTTAATATTGTTGGGTACATAAACAAGAGCGAACTAAATAGCTTGAATGTGGTGTTTCGTCAATATGCAACTCGTTGCATATTGAGCTCCACTTAATTTGTAGTGTTGTTTGTTGCACTTTGCCATGCCATGCTCATTTAAACCAGACATGCATCATACTTGATTGTGCATCATGCCATGTTTATGTGATGGTTGTTTACTATGTTGTTTGTTTCTTTCCGGGTTGCTTCTCTCGTTAGCTTCGGTTTCGTTCCGGAGTTGTGAGGATTCGTTCGACTACGTCCGTTTGCCTTCTTCATGGACTCGTTCTTCCTTGCGGGATCTCAGGCAAGATGACCATACCCTCGATATCACTTCTATCTTTGCTTGCTAGTTGCTCTCTCTATCGCTATGCTTGTGCTACCTACCACTTGTTTATCATGCCTCCCTTATTGCCATGTCAAGTCTCTAACCATCCTTTCCTAGCAAACCGTTGTTTGGCTATGTTACCGCTTATGCTCAGCCCTTCTTATAGCGTTGTTAATTGCTGGTGAAGTTGAAGATTGCTCCATGTTGGAACATGTTTATGTTGGGATATCACAATATCTCTTATTTAATTAATGCATCTATATACTTGGTAAAGGGTGGAAGGCTCGACCTTATGCCTGGTGTTTTGTTCCACTCTTTCCGCCCTAGTATCCGTCATACCGGTGTTATGTTCCTTGATTTTGTGTTCCTTACGCGGTTGGGTGATTTATGGGACCCCCTTGACAGTTCGCCTTGAATAAAACTCCTCCAGCAAGGCCCAACCTTGGTTTTAACATTTGCCACCTAAGCCTTTTTCCCTTGGGTTCTGCAGACTCAAGGGTCATCTTTATTTTAACCCCCCTGGGCCAGTGCTCCTCCGAGTGTTGGTCCAAACTAGAGCCCTTTGCAGCGCCACCTTGGGGAAACTTGAGGCCTGATTTTAGTTGTACGGACTGCTCATCCGGTGTGCCCTGAGAACGAGATATGTGCAGCTCCTATCGGGATTTGTCGGCACATTCGGGTGGTCTTGCTGATCTTGTTTTACCATTGTCAAAATGTCTTGTAAACCGGGATTCCGAGACTGATCGGGTCTTCCCGGGAGAAGGAATATCCTTCGTTGACCGTGAGAGCTTATAATGGGCTAAGTTGGGACACCCCTGCAGGGTATAAACTTTCGAGAGCCGTGCCCGCGGTGATGTGGCAGATGGGAATTTGTTAATGTCCGGTTGTAGAGAACTTGACACTTGACTTAATTAAAATACATCAACCGTGTGTGTAACCGTGATGATCTCTTTTCGGCAGAGTCCGGGAAGAGAACACGGTTTTTGGGTTATGTTTGACGTAAGTAGGAGTTCAGGATCACTTCTTGATCATTACTAGTTGACGACCGTTCCGTTGCTCCTCTTCTCGCTCTTATTTGCGTATGTTAGCCACCATACATGCTAGTGCTTGCTACAGCTCCACCTCACTACCCTTTCCTACCCATAAGCTTAAATAGTCTTGATCTCGCGGGTGTGAGATTGCTGAGTCCTCGTGACTCACTAGATACTTCCAAACAGTTGCAGGTGCCGATGATACCAGTGCAGGTGACGCAACTGAGCTCAAGTGGGAGTTCGACGAGGACCTTGGTCGTTACTATGTTTTGTTTCCTGTTGATCAGTAGTGGAGCCCAGTTGGGACGATCGGGGATCTAGCAGTTGGGTTATCTTCTTTTCTTTTGGCTTTGACCGTAGTCGGTCTATGTGTGTACTCTAATTGATGTATGATTTATTTAAGTATTGTGTGAAGTGGCGATTGTAAGCCAACTCTCTTTATCTCATTCTTGTTCATTACATGGGATTGTGTGAAGATGACCCTTCTTGCGGCAAAACCACAATGCGGTTATGCCTCTAAGTCGTGCCTCGACACGTGGGAGATATAGCCGCATCGTGGGTGTTACAAGTTGGTAATCAGAGCCATCCCCGACTTAGGAGTCCCCTGCTTGATCGAATCGCTGGCGTTGTTGAGTCTAGAAAAAAAAATGTTTTGAGTCTTAGGATTATATATATCGGAGAGTAGGATTCTTTTTACTCCTCAGTCCCTTCGTCGCTCTGGTGAGGCCCCCTGACGTAGAAGTTTTGACTCTCCTCTCCTCAAATTTCACTAATTTTTTTTAGGATCAACGCGGGTATCTTGGAATCGTTCCGATGGTTTTGTGACGAGAACATTGTTCTTGGTGCCTCCTGACATTTAGGGGTTGTGGCAGTGTCCCGGGGAGTTGAGCTCCGAGGTGTTGTCGTCACAATTTTATCATTGCAGTTCTGGAATACCTGAGTTTCGCCGACATCGAAAATCTCTTTTATGTAGTTGTTGGTGAGATCACCCCGACGCCACCCAGTACTGGGGCGGGAGTTCGGGAGTATTGCCATAACTCGTATAACGGATGCTTTTCGAAGGTTGAGGTAAACGATTTCCGAAGGTTTCTTGGTTATGTGTTGACGGATGGATACAGCTGGATCTAGGGATTGTTAGTTTGGGTGATATATTTTGTGTCCCCTGTATCCCCAATAGCAGATTGCATAACCAGAAAGTTTTGGGAGTTTATAGGTGGGAATTCAAGTAGCTCTTAGAATATCTTTTCGATAGATGCAGGATATGGGATTGGGTAAATCTCTATCATATGTATTTGTTCCGGCTTATTCTGCAAGCCAATCCTTTGTTTTGTTTTGTTTTGTGGTATTCGAGTTGCTTCAATGCCAAGTGTTAATTCCATACCTTATTCTAAGCGGTGTTCTCATATTTCTATGGGAGTGTTAATCCTTCTTGATCACTGAGGTTGTCATGTCAACTCTTTTCCAACCGGCGTGCTTCTCTTCAAGTGGATCCAATCATTTCAACATTCGCAAGATCACCTCTCGGTTTCCCAACGTTGTTCGTTTCATCCGTCCTCAAGTTGTCTTTGTTTTCCCTGCCCTCCCACCCTTTTCTTCAAGGACTCAGATTTCTTAATCAAGTATCCTTTTTATTGATGCAAAGTCTCTTCATTCTTTTCTTTCAATGTTCTTATCCGGTGATTTCCCATGAAGATACTAACGGAGCTTCAAGTCTATTATTCTTCGTTATTTTCTTCTCTGGTGGACTCAAGTCAAGCTTTCAGTGTTGATCGTATTATTTTCCTCGTTTCAAATGCTTTCTCATGTCGGTGCATCTCTTAATCATCCACCTCTTGCTATTCATGTTATCTGGTGTGCTGAAGATATCTCAGAAGATTCGCTTTTCCATTCCCAATCCGTTCAAGCTATCTCGAGGTTGTTATCCCTTTTGAGCCATTTAATTCAACCGGCGCAATCTTTCTTTTAATCATTCAACGGTGTTTCTTTTGAGTGGGCCCTAACCCACAGGTCTTTTCCCAGGATCTTACCTGACTCTTCTAATTCTTTTCGGAGTTATTCTCAAATTCATTGCAAAGTTTGACGTAAGAATGAATTATCATCAGTCAAATGTCTTTCTCCAAGATCTTTCAAATTCTTTTCGTTGTTGGTTCAATCTTTCTAATTGTCATTCCGGAGTGCCTCAACAATTCATGGTGGTGTTTTTTCGTCATCATTCTCAACATTTGAAGACCAAAGAAGAGTTCCTCTTCAATCTTATCCGTTCTCTCAAAGATATGTGGTTCTAACTTGTTGCCATCCTCTCATAATTGTTTTTCATTGTGAGAATTCTTTTCACCCATCGAGAGCAATTCAGGAGTCTTTTCAGTTTGATTCTCCGGAGCCCATCATCTCAGAATTATTCATTCCAGCTTTCAGCTCTTGTTCTCCAAATCTTACCGGTGCATCATTCAAGTATTATCTAATCAGCTCGGGATCTCTGCGTTCACTTGTATCTAAATTCTCTCAAGTATCTTCGTTCATTTCCTAATTCTTCCCGGTGTTTCTTTATCTTTTCTTCGTTCATTTTCAATTCTTACGGTGGTTCGTTCAAGAGTTCTCTTCCTTGGTTATCATATCAATTCATTCGTTCTTTCCAATCCTACCGACGGTTCGTTGAAGTCCTTCTCAAGTTTGCGCTATATCTCTCTTAATCCTTTCTACGGGAATAAGTAGTATGCCAAATCCGTTGCTTGTCATCAATCTAAATTGGTGAAGGTAAGCATAATGTAATTCTTATTCTTGTTTCATCCAAGTGATTAATTCCTTATTCCGGAGATTCATCAAAATTCTTGATCTCATTTGTTCATTTTTCTTTCCGGAGCTCCAAGTTATTTCAATTATATCATTTCAAAGCTTCATCTAATCATTGCAAGGCTTCTCCCGGAGTCTTTTCAACTTTCCCTTTTGTTTGATCATTCTTTTATTACCGGAGTTCTTCATGGAGGCTCTACATGGTGGTTCATCAAGGATTTAATTCATTCTCGAAGTGTTCTTCAAGATTCTTGTTGGAGGAGTTCAAGCATTCTTCATCTTGCATTCCGAAGTGCAATTCTCTCTATCTTATCTTTTGAGATGGTGTTATGCCATTCTTGATAATTTCCCTTCGCGTTTCATGATTCACAAGTTTTCAAGAGTGACATATTTAAATCCATCATTTTATCTTCGTTCAAGAGATCTTTTCAACCAATCAATCTTTTTGTTGGAGTTATATTGGGTTATATTTCACCTACAGCCTCCCCTAAGGAATGTAGCTATTTGTGGTGCTTATCAATGATCCAATTTTCTCCTTCTCATCTCGGTGAAGAAGTTTTTCATCGCCTTGGTGCTCTCACTCAAACCAATGGCTTCCTTTAGTGGCCGTTTGTCACCTCATAATGTTGAGATGTTTCCATAAGCCCACTACAAGCTTATTCTTTTCGTTGTTGGTTTTCCACCAACTCCGTTCAATCCTACTTCGTAAGGATGCTCTTTAAAATTCATTTATGGTAGGAGATGTTGGTTTCATTCTTCGTTCTATTCACTCCAACTATCTAACTATCATGCATTGTTTCCGGAGGCATTGTGATATCGCTCTCTTCGACCCATCATCTTGTTTTGTCAAGATCATGCAATTTTTCCTTTCTTATCCGTTTAGCCGGAGTGTCGTGTTTTCATTCGAGTTCTCTCATCTTATCAAGTTTTGTCTCCTTCCTCAACCGGAGGGCTGTCTGAAATCTTTCTGACCCATTGTGCCATTCTTTCGATAGTTCCGCAGGTAGTGTGCTGTTGATTTCATTAAGTATCCTCTCATCTTGTAAAGTTCATGTTCAATTCCTTCCATTTACAATCGGAGTGCTGTCCAAATTATATCATTCTTATTCCTTCTTTATCTTGTTTTAACCGGAGTGTTGTGTCTATCATTCCTCTTCTAACCGGAGTCTCATCCAAGTGCTTTCTTTTTGCCAAGTTCAAATTCTATTCTTTTCATTTCCAACCGGAGCGTTATCGTAATTGATCATTATCGTTCCTCGTACATCTCGTTTCAACCGGAGTGCTCGCATGTACTTCTCGTCCATTGTTCTCGTCATTCATAGCTCTGCAAACTCCAAAGTTCACATGGTGTTCCTTGTTTCTCTTTTGTACCGGAGTCTTCTCAATTTTGTTCAACTCTGTCGTATTCTTCTTTCAAGTTTTCAACCTCTCAAGGTTCTTTGGTTTCACTCGTTTGTCAAAGAAGCAACTTGTTTTACCTGTTCCTCTTCCGTTTATCTCCGGTGCCATCCTAGATCTCGGGACGAGATCCTCTCATAGTGATGGAGTGTTGTAACGCCCTGAGACCGACGCTCCAGATGCCTTCCTTGTTTTTCGTTATTGTCGCGTGTATTTATTTGTTTGTTGCATTCATCATCGCATCATACGCATTGCATCCGCATGTTTTGTTAAACTCGTGGTCCGTTCGTAGTTCCCGCTTCTCCCTGTTGCCTTCGTTGTCCCTTCGAGACCAACCATTCTTTTGTTGTCCGATCGTCTGAGCCTCTATGCACAATGCACAAAACCCCTTCTCGCGCGCGTCCGAAACCTGTCCCGAACCCGACCCGCTCAGTCATCACCGTTGGATTCGGATCATCACCAATCATCCTATAATATCTTCGGTTTATTATTTGATCTCTCTTAATCTTTTATTCTCAACCGCCCGTTCCCGATCCGATGATCCAAATACCCCCTCATACCTTTTACCTACTATAAATATCAGCCTAACCCTAATTTTAGGAGAGCTGTCCCATCAATCCCTCCCCGCCGCCACTCCTCGTCCTCCTCGGGATCCCTCCCGATCCACCCATTCCACCAACTAGAGACTTCCCTGCTCGATCCCAAGGGGATCACGAGCAGCTCATCCCCCTCATCGGCCGGTCGACACCGGCGACCGGAACATCGCCGGAGATGAGTGCCCCGACAGCCCCGCTCTTTTCCCCCTCCTACATCTCTACCTCTCTTTCTCACGATCTCCCCCACCCTCTCTCTGTTTTCGCTCACAGGAGACCACCATGGCCGCTGCATCAAGCTCCGTCGTCATCGTTTCGTGCCGGGGATGGATGGATCCATGCTCCGCGCACCCAGATCTTCCACCGCCGCATCAGGCGCTCAAGCCCCGTCGTGCCGCACCTCTGCTTTGTCCGAGAAGAGACGAGACTTCGCCGCCCTCTCCTTCCTAGGTCGCTGGGAGACCATGACCTCCACCCACGCTCCTCTGCACCCAGGCAAACCGCACTCGGCCTCCTCCTACCGCGCCAAGACCGCTTCCCCGTCGCCCTCTGCTTCGCGCTGCATCCCCAGCCTCACGCATGGAGCCCCGCACCTCTGCTTGTGCGCTCGCCCCGACTCTGCCCACCGAAGCCACCAGGATCCCGCCACCGGAGTAAGCAGCTGCTCCTCGCCGCCCCATGCGCTCCGGTGAGCCCTGCCGCCGCTTCCCTCTCCCTTCGCGTCGCGCTCTTTCTCCTTCTCTCACCTCTCTGTCGCTTGTGTCTCTCTGTTCAAGCAGGACCGCCGCCGCCGCCATGGAGGGCTGTGCCCCGCGCCCGAGCTCCGTTGGCCGCCGCCGTTGCCCGAAACCGAGGCCGGACGACTCGATCCGCCCGTTCCGTTCGGTTCCCGCCGACCCCGTCGCCAGGCCCCCTGTTGTCGTCTTCTCCATTGCCATGCTCCTGCTACTGCTTCTGTTTCTTCAGAAACGAGAGCAGTAGTGGCTCGCTCGGTTCAGTCTGGCGTTGACCGCGTCGCCAGGCCCAACAGCCCCCCTGCCGGCCTCATCTATCCACCGACTGGGCCGAAGCCCATGGGTGAGCACCAAATCCAGCCCCCCTCCTCTCTATTCAGCCCAGAAATGCATCAGTTTCGGCCCGTATATGTTTTTCCATGGTTCTGCGAATTTAGCTAATTATCCAGAGTTGGCTGTTTTGCAAAAAAGTCCCTCTAGGTCATGCATTTAATAGCTCACAAACCGTGCATCATTTGTAAATAATTTATATATGTAAAATGCTTAGTTTTTCATCTAGTTTCATAATATGCCACTTGCATCCATGCTAGAAATATTTAAATGTGCTGTTTGATTTAATTTGCTTAAATGCCATGTTAAAATGATTTATTTCATAACTAATTAACCGTAACCCGGAATTTAATAAACTCTATATGTAAATGGGGTGGAAAAATGCATAGTTTAACATGGTGGCATTACTTTGCATGTTTAACAACAATAAAATATGCTTTAGGACAGAACAGTACCAATTCCAAAATATGCATATGAGGATTTTCCGGAATTGTTGTTTGTTGTTCCGGCCTCATTTAAACTTGCCTAGATAAGTAGTTTTCATATGCTTCACCCCTTGCCATCTTTAATAACATTTAATATTGTTGGGTACATAAACAAGAGCGAACTAAATAACTTGAATGTGGTGTTTCATCAATATGCAACTCCACTTAATTTGTAGTGTTGTTTGTTGCACTTTGCCATGCCATGCTCATTTAAACCGGACATGCATCATACTTGATTGTGCATCATGCCATGTTTATGTTATGGTTGTTTACTATGTTGTTTGTTTCTTTCCGGGTTGCTTCTCTCGTTAGCTTCGGTTTCGTTCCGGAGTTGTGAGGATTCGTTCGACTACGTCCGTTTGTCTTCTTCATGGACTCGTTCTTCCTTGCGGGATCTCAGGCAAGATGACCATACCCTCGATATCACTTCTATCTTTGCTTGCTAGTTGCTCGCTCTATCGCTATGCTTGCGCTACCTACCACTTGTTTATCATGCCTCCCTTATTGCCATGTCAAGTCTCTAACCATCCTTTCCTAGCAAACTGTTGTTTGGCTATGTTACCGCTTTTGCTCAGCCCCTCTTATAGCGTTATTAGTTGCAGGTGAAGTTGAAGATTGCTCCATGTTGGAACATGTTTATGTTGGGATATCACAATATCTCTTATTTAATTAATGCATCTATATACTTGGTAAAGGGTGGAAGGATCGGCCTTATGCCTGGTGTTTTGTTCCAGTCTTGCCGCCCTAGTATCCGTCATACCGGTGTTATGTTCCTTGATTTTGTGTTCCTTACGCGGTTGGGTGATTTATGGGACCCCCTTGACAGTTCGCCTTGAATAAAACTCCTCCAGCAAGGCCCAACCTTGGTTTTAACATTTGCCACCTAAGCCTTTTTCCCTTGGGTTCTGCAGACTCAAGGGTCATCTTTATTTTAACCCCCCCGGGCCAGTGCTCCTCCGAGTGTTGGTCCAAACTAGAGCCCTTTGCAGCGCCACCTCGGGGAAACTTGAGGCCTGGTTTTAGTTGTATGGACTGCTCATCCAGTGTGCCCTGAGAACGAGATATGTGCAGCTCCTATCGGGATTTGTCGGCACATTCGGGTGGTCTTGCTGGTCTTGTTTTACCATTGTCAAAATGTCTTGTAAACTGGGATTCCGAGACTGATCGGGTCTTCCCGGGAGAAGGAATATCCTTCGTTGACCGTGAGAGCTTATAATGGGCTAAGTTGGGACACCCCTGCAGGGTATAAACTTTCGAGAGCCGTGCCCGCGGTGATGTGGCAGATGGGAATTTGTTAATGTCCGGTTGTAGAGAACTTGACACTTGACTTAATTAAAATACATCAACCGTGTGTGTAACCGTGATGGTCTCTTTTCGGCGGAGTCCGGGAAGAGAACACGGTTTTTGGGTTATGTTTGACGTAAGTAGGAGTTCAGGATCACTTCTTGATCATTACTAGTTGACGACCGTTCCGTTGCTCCTCTTCTCGCTCTTATTTGCGTATGTTAGCCACCATACATGCTAGTGCTTGCTACAGCTCCACCTCACTACCCTTTCCTACCCATAAGCTTAAATAGTCTTGATCTCGCGGGTGTGAGATTGCTGAGTCCTCGTGACTCACTAGATACTTCCAAACAGTTGCAGGTGCCGATGATACCAGTGCAGGTGACGCAACTGAGCTCAAGTGGGAGTTCGACGAGGACCTTGGTCGTTACTATGTTTTGTTTCCTGTTGATCAGTAGTGGAGCCCAGTTGGGACGATCGGGGATCTAGCAGTTGGGTTATCTTCTTTTCTTTTGGCTTTGACCGTAGTCGGTCTATGTGTGTACTCTGATTGATGTATGATTTATTTAAGTATTGTGTGAAGTGGCAATTGTAAGCCAACTCTCTTTATCTCATTCTTGTTCATTACATGGGATTGTGTGACATGGAGATGTGCACCGTTGATGACCACCCCATCTCACGTGGTGATCGTACATAGGTTGGTTGATTTGGATCGTGTAAACACTTAGACAACTTGAGGGATGTTGATTTAATTGGGAATTCATTAGTAATATGATTAATTGAACCAATTATCACGAACATAGTCTTAGTATCTTTGCAAAAATTATGTTGTAGATCAATGGCTCGCGCTGTAGCTCCCCTGAATTTTAATTCGTTCCTAGAGAAAGCTAAGTTGAAATATGATGGAAGCAACTTTGTGGACTGGGTCCGTAATTTGAGTATTATCATCACTGCTGCACATAAGGCTTATGTCCTCGAAGCACCGCTAGGTGTGCCACCCGCTCCCGCTAAGCTGGACGCTATGAACATCTGGCATACTAGAAGTGATGACTACATGATAGTTCATGTTGGAAATATGCCCTAGAGGCAATAATAAAATGGTTATTATTGTATTTCCTTGTTCATGATAATTGTCTGTTGTTCATGCTATAATTGTATTAACTGGAAACCGTAATACATGTGTGAATACATAGACCACAACATGTCCCTAGTAAGCCTCTAGTTGACTAGCTCGTTGATCAATAGATGGTTATGGTTTCCTGACCATGGACATTGGATGTCATTGATAACGGGATCACATCATTAGGAGAATGATGTGATGGACAAGACCCAATCCTAAGCATAGCACAAGATCGTGTAGTTCGTTTGCTAGAGCTTTTCTAATGTCAAGTATCATTTCCTTAGACCATGAGATTGTGCAACTCCCGGATACCGTAGGAATGCTTTGGGTGTACCAAACGTCACAACGTAACTGGGTGGCTATAAAGGTGCACTACAGGTATCTCCGAAAGTGTCTGTTGGGTTGGCACGAATCGAGACTGGGATTTGTCACTCCGTATGACGGAGAGGTATCTCTGGGCCCACTCGGTAATGCATCATCATAATGAGCTCAATGTGACCAAGTGTTTGGTCACGGGATCATGCATTACGGTACGAGTAAAGTGACTTGCCGGTAACGAGATTGAACAAGGTATTGGGATACCGACGATCGAATCTCGGGCAAGTAACGTACCGATTGACAAAGGGAATTGTATACGGGATTGATTGAATCCTCGACATCGTGGTTCATCCGATGAGATCATCGTGGAACATGTGGGAGCCAACATGGGTATCCAGATCCCGCTGTTGGTTATTGACCGGAGAGTCGTCTCGGTCATGTCTGCATGTCTCCCGAACCCGTAGGGTCTACACACTTAAGGTTCGGTGACGCTAGGGTTGTAGAGATATTAGTATGCGGAAATCCGAAAGTCGTTCGGAGTCCCGGATGAGATCCCGGACGTCACGAGGAGTTCCGGAATGGTCCGGAGGTAAAGATTTATATATGGGAAGTCCTATTTTGGCCACCGGAAAATGTTCGGGATTTTTCGGTATTGTACCGGGAAGGTTCTAGAAGGTTCCGAAGTGGGGCCCACCTGCATGGGGGGACCCACATGAACGTGGGTAGTGGGGGCAAGGCCCCACACCCCTGGTCAAGGCGCACCAAGATCCCACCTTAGAAGGAATAAGATCATATCCCGAAGGGATAAGATCAAGATCCCTAAAAAAGGGGGATAACAATCGGTGGGGAAGGGAAATGATGGGATTTCTTTCCCCCACCTTTGCCAACGCCCCAATGGACTTGGAGGGCAAGAAACCAGCCCCCTCCACCCCTATATATAGTGGGGAGGCGCATGGGAGCAGCACCCCAAGCCCTGGCGCCTCCCTCCCTCCCGTGACACCTCTTCCTCCCCGCTTGCGCTTGGCGAAGCCCTGCCGGGATCCCGCTACTTCCACCACCACGCCGTCGTGCTGCTGGATCTCCATCAACTTCTCCTCCCCCCTTGCTGGATCAAGAAGGAGGAGACGTCCCCGCTCCGTACGTGTGTTGAACGCGGAGGTGCCGTCCGTTCGGCGCTAGGATCATCGGTGATTTGGATCACGACGAGTACGACTCCATCAACCCCGTTCTCTTGAACGCTTCCGCTCGCGATCTACAAGGGTATGTAGATGCACTCCTCCCCTCTCGTTGCTAGCATCTCCTAGATTGATCTTGGTGACACGTAGGAAAATTTTGAATTTCTGCTACGTTCCCCAACAGTGGCATCATGAGCCAGGTTTATGCGTAGATTCTATGCACGAGTAGAACACAAAGTAGTTGTGGGCGATGATTTGTTCAATTTGCTTACCGTTACTAGTCTTATCTTGATTCGGCGGCATTGTGGGATGAAGCGGCCCGGACCGACCTTACACGTACTCTTACGTGAGACAGGTTCCACCGACTGACATGCACTTGATGCATAAGGTGGCTAGCGGGTGTCTGTCTCTCCCACTTTAGTCGGATCGGATTCGATGAAAAGGGTCCTTATGAAGGGTAAATAGCAATTGGCATATCACCGTTGTGGCTTTTGCGTAGGTAAGAAACGTTCTTGCTAGAAACCCATAGCAGCCACGTAAAACATGCAACAACAATTAGAGGACGTCTAACTTGTTTTTGCAGGGTATGCTATGTGATGTGATATGGCCAAAAGGATGTGATGAATGATATATGTGATGTATGAGATTGATCATGTTCTTGTAATAGGAATCACGACTTGCATGTCGATGAGTATGACAACCGGCAGGAGCCATAGGAGTTGTCTTAATTTATTGTATGACCTGCGTGTCAATGAAAAACGCCATGTAATTACTTTACTTTATTGCTAACCGTTAGCCATAGTAGTAGAAGTAATAGTTGGCGAGACAACTTCATGAAGACACGATGATGGAGATCATGATGATGGAGATCATGGTGTCATGCCGGTGACGAAGGTGATCATGCCGCGCCTCGAAGATGGAGATCAAAAGGCGCAAGATGATATTGGCCATATCATGTCACTTTATGATTTGCATGTGATGTTTGTCATGTTTACATCTTATTTGCTTAGAACGACGGTAGCATAAATAAGATGATCCCTCACTAAAATTTCAAGAGATGTGTTCCCCCTAACTGTGCACCGTTGCGAAGGTTCGTTGTTTCGAAGCACCACGTGATGATCGGGTGTGATAGATTCTAACGTTCGCATACAACGGGTGTTGACGAGCCTAGCATGTACAGACATGGCCTCGGAACACAAGCAAAACACTTAGGTTGACTTGACGAGCCTAGCATGTACAGACATGGCCTCGGAACACAAGAGACCGAAAGGTCGAACATGAGTCGTATAGTAGATACGATCAACATGGAGATGTTCACCGATGATGACTAGTCCGTCTCACGTGATGATCGGACACGGCCTAGTCGATTCGGATCATGTATCACTTAGATGACTAGAGGGATGTCTATCTAAGTGGGAGTTCATTAAATAATCAGATGAACTTAATTATCATGAACATAGTCAAAAGGTCTTTGCAAATAATGTCGTAGCTTACGCTTTAGTTCTACTAAGATATGTTCCTAGAGAAAATTTAGTTGAAAGTTGATAGTAGCAATTATGCGGACTGGGTCCGTAAACTGAGGATTGTCCTCATTGCTGCACAGAAGGCTTATGTCCTTAATGCACCGCTCGGTGTGCTGAACCTCGAGCGTCGTCTGTAGATGTTACGAAACATCTGACATACACGTTTTGATGACTACGTGATAGTTCAGTGTGTGATGCTAACGGTTTAAAATTGTGGCACCAAAGACGGTTTTGAAACGTCGCAGAACATATGAGATGTTCCAAAGACTGAAATTGGGATTTCAGACTAATGCCCACGTCAAGAGGTATGAGACCTCTGACAAGTTTCTTAAGCCTGCAAACTAAGGGAGAAAAGCTCAATCGTTGAGCATGTGCTCAGATTGTCTGAGTACTACAATCACTTGAATCGAGTGGGAGTTAATCTTCCAGATGAGATAGTGATGGTTCTCCATAGTCACTGCCACCAAGCTATTAGAGCTTCGTGATGAACTATAACATATCAGGGATAGACATGATGATCCTTGAGCAACTCGCGATGTTTGACACCGCGAAAGTAGAAATCAAGAAGGAGCATCAATTGTTGATGGTTAGTAAAACCACTAGTTTCTAGAAGGGCAAGGGCAAGAAGGGATACTTCATGAAACGGCAAATCAGTTGCTGCTCTAGTGAAGAAACCCAAGGTTGAACCCAAACCCGAGACTAAGTGCTTCTGAAATGAGGGGAACGGTCACTGAAGCAGAACTACCCTAGATACTTCGTAGATGAGAAGGCTGGCAAGGTCGACAGAAGTATATTGGATATACATTATATTAATGTGTACTTTACTAGTACTCCTAGTAGCACCAGGGTATTAGATACCGGTTCGGTTGCTAAGTGTTAGTAACTCGAAATAAAAGCTGCGGAATAAACGGAGACTAGCTAAAGGTGAGATGACGATATGTGTTGGAAGTGTTTCCAAGGTTGATGTGATCAAGCATCGCATGCTCCCTCTACCATCGAGATTGGGGTTAAACCTGAATAATTATTATTTGGTGTTTGCGTTGAGCATAGACATGATTGGATTATGTTTATCGCAATACGGTTATTCATTAAAGGAGAATAATGGTTACTCTGTCTATTTGAATAATACCTTCAATGGTCTTGCACCTAAAATGAATGGTTTATTGAATCTCGATCGTAGTGATACACATGTTCATGCCAAAAGATATAAGATAGTAATGATAGTACCACATACTTGTGGCACTGCCACTTGAGTCATATTGGTATAAAACGCATGAAGAAGCTCCATGTTGATGGATCTTTGGACTCACTCGTTTTTGAAAAGATTGAGACATGCGAACCATGTCTATTAGTATATATGCATGAAGAAAGTCCATACAGATGGATCATTTGGACTCACTTGATTTTGAATCACTTGAGACATGCAAATCATACCACATGGGCAAGATGACTGAAAGGCCTCGTTTTCAGTAAGATGGAACAAGAGAGCAACTTGTTGGAAGTAATACATTTGATGTGTGCAGTCCAATGAGTGCTGAGGCACGCAGTGGATATCGTTATGTTCTTACTTCACAGATGATTTGAGTAGATGCTGAGAATATTTACTTGATGAAACACAAGTCTGAATTATTGAAAGGTTCAAGTAATTTCAGAGTGAAGTTGAAGATCGTCGTGACAAGAGGATAAAATGTCTGTGATATGATCATAGAGATGAATATCTGAGTTACGAGTTTGGCACACAATTAAGAAATTGTGGAAATTGTTTCACGACTAATACCGCCTGGAACACCATATTGTGATGGTGTGTCCGAACATCATAACTGCACCCTATTGGATATGGTGCATACCATGATGTCTCTTATCGAATTACAACTATCGTTTATGGGTTAGGCATTAGAGACAACCGCATTCACTTTAAATAGGGCACCACGCAATTCCGTTGAGACGACACCGTATGAACTATGGTTTAGAGAAACCTAAGCTGTCGTTTCTTAAAAGTTTGGGGCTGCGACGCTTATGTGAAAAAGTTTCAGGCTGATAAGCTCGAACCCAAAGCGGATAAATGCATCTTCATAGAATACCCAAAACAGTTGGGTATACCTCCTATTTCAGATCTGGAAGCAAAAGTGATTGTTTCTAGAAACGGGTCCTTTCTCGAGGAAAAGTTTCTCTCGAAAGAATTGAGTGGGAGGATGGTGGAGACTTGATGAGGTCATTGAACCGTCACTTCAACTAATGTGTAGCAGGGCACAGGAAGTTGTTCCTGTGGCACCTACACCAATTGAAGTGGAAGCTTATGATAGTGATCATGAAACTTCAGATCAAGTCACTACCAAACCTCATAGGACGACAAGGATGCGTACTACTTCAGAGTGGTACGTAATCCTGTCTTGGAAGTCATGTTGCTAGACAACAATGAACCTACGAGCTATGGAGAAGCGATGGTGGGCCCGGATTCCGACGAATGGCTCGAGGCCATAAAATCCGAGAGGATCCATGTATGAAAACAAAGTATAGACTTTGAAAGAACTACTTGATGGTCGTAAGGCTGTTGGGTACAGATGGATTTTAAAGGGAAGACAGACAATGATGGTAAGTGTCACCATTAAGAAAGCTCGACTTGTCGTTAAGATGTTTTCCGGCAAGTTCAAGGAGTTGACTGCGATGAGACTTTCTCACTCGTAGCGATGCTAAGAGTCTGTTAGAATTATATTAGCAGTTACTGCATTATTTATGAAATCTTGCAGATAGGATGTCAAAACATTGTTTCCTCGACGATTTTCTTGAGGAAAGGTTGTATGTGATACAACCAGAAGGTTTTGTCAATCCTGAAAGATGCTAACAAGTATGCAAAGCTCCAGCAATCCTTCTAAGGATTGGAGTAAGCATCTCGGAGTTGGAATGAACGCTTTGATGAGATGATCAAAGATTTTGGGTTTATACAAAGTTCATGAGAAACTTGTATTTCCAAAGAAGTGAGTGGGAGCACTATAGAATTTTTGATGAGTATATGTTGTTAACATATTGTTGATCAGAAATGATGTAGAATTTCTGGAAAGCATCCAGGGTTATTTGAAAAGTGTTTTTAATGGAAAACCTGGATTAAGCTACTTGAACATTGAGCATCAAGATCTATAAGGATAGATCAAAAACGCTTAATAGTACTTTCAAATGAATACATACCGTGACAAGATTTTGAAGGAGTTCAAAATAGATCAGCAAAGAAGGAGTTCTTGGCTGTGTTACAAGGTGTGAGTATTGAGTAAGACTCAAGACCTGACCACGGCAGAAGAAAGAGAAAGGACGAAGGTCGTCCCCTATGCTTTAGACGTAGGCTCTACAATATGCTATGCTGTGTACCGCACCTGAAGTGTGCCTTGCCATGAGTTAGTCAAGGGGTACAATAGTGATCCAGGAAGGGATCACATGACAGCGGTCGAACTTATCCTTAGTATCTAGTGGACTAAGGAATTTTCTCGATTATGGAGGTGGAAAGGGGTTCGTCGTAAAGGGTTACGTCGATGCAAACTTTGACACTAATCCGGATGACTCTGAGTAGTGAACCGGATTCGTATAGTAGAGCAGTTATTTGGAATAGCTCCAAGTAGCGCGTGGTAGCTGCATCTACAAGATGACATAGAGATTTGTAAAGCACACACGGATCTGAATGTTGCAGACCCGTTGACTAAAACCTCTCTCGTAAGCATAACATGATCAAACCCTAGAACTCATTGAGTGTTAATCACATGGTGATGTGAACTAGATTATTGACTCTAGTAAACTCTTGGTATTAGTCACATGGCGATGTGAACTTTGAGTGTTAATCACATGGTGATGTGAACTAGATTATTGACTCTAGTGCAAGTGGGAGACTGTTGGAAATATGCCCTAGAGGCAATAATAAAATGGTTATTATTGTATTTCCTTGTTCATGATAATTGTCTGTTGTTCATGCTATAATTGTATTAACTGGAAACCGTAATACATGTGTGAATACATAGACCACAACATGTCCCTAGTAAGCCTCTAGTTGACTAGCTCGTTGATCAATAGATGGTTATGGTTTCCTGACCATGGACATTGGATGTCATTGATAACGGGATCACATCATTAGGAGAATGATGTGATGGACAAGACCCAATCCTAAGCATAGCACAAGATCGTGTAGTTCGTTTGCTAGAGCTTTTCTAATGTCAAGTATCATTTCCTTAGACCATGAGATTGTGCAACTCCCGGATACCGTAGGAATGCTTTGGGTGTACCAAACGTCACAACGTAACTGGGTGGCTATAAAGGTGCACTACAGGTATCTCCGAAAGTGTCTGTTGGGTTGGCACGAATCGAGACTGGGATTTGTCACTCCGTATGACGGAGAGGTATCTCTGGGCCCACTCGGTAATGCATCATCATAATGAGCTCAATGTGACTAAGTGTTTGTCACGGGATCATGCATTACGGTACGAGTAAAGTGACTTGCCGGTAACGAGATTGAACAAGGTATTGGGATACCGACGATCGAATCTCGGGCAAGTAACGTACCGATTGACAAAGGGAATTGTATACGGGATTGATTGAATCCTCGACATCGTGGTTCATCCGATGAGATCATCGTGGAACATGTGGGAGCCAACATGGGTATCCAGATCCCGCTGTTGGTTATTGACCGGAGAGTCGTCTCGGTCATGTCTGCATGTCTCCCGAACCCGTAGGGTCTACACACTTAAGGTTCGGTGACGCTAGAGTTGTAGAGATATTAGTATGCGGTAAACCGAAAGTCGTTCGGAGTCCCGGATGAGATCCCGGACGTCACGAGGAGTTCCGGAATGGTCCGGAGGTAAAGATTTATATATGGGAAGTCCTATTTTGGCCACCGGAAAATGTTCGGGATTTTTCGGTATTGTACCGGGAAGGTTCTAGAAGGTTCCGAAGTGGGGCCCACCTGCATGGGGGGACCCACATGAACGTGGGTAGTGGGGGCAAGGCCCCACACCCCTGGTCAAGGCGCACCAAGATCCCACCTTAGAAGGAATAAGATCATATCCCGAAGGGATAAGATCAAGATCCCTAAAAAAGGGGGATAACAATCGGTGGGGAAGGGAAATGATGGGATTTCTTTCCCCCACCTTTGCCAACGCCCCAATGGACTTGGAGGGCAAGAAACCAGCCCCCTCCACCCCTATATATAGTGGGGAGGCGCATGGGAGCAGCACCCCAAGCCCTGGCGCCTCCCTCCCTCCCGTGACACCTCTTCCTCCCCGCTTGCGCTTGGCGAAGCCCTGCCGGGATCCCGCTACTTCCACCACCACGCCGTCGTGCTGCTGGATCTCCATCAACTTCTCCTCCCCCCTTGCTGGATCAAGAAGGAGGAGACGTCCCCGCTCCGTACGTGTGTTGAACGCGGAGGTGCCGTCCGTTCGGCGCTAGGATCATCGGTGATTTGGATCACGACGAGTACGACTCCATCAACCCCGTTCTCTTGAACGCTTCCGCTCGCGATCTACAAGGGTATGTAGATGCACTCCTCCCCTCTCGTTGCTAGCATCTCCTAGATTGATCTTGGTGACACGTAGGAAAATTTTGAATTTCTGCTACGTTCCCCAACAGTGGCATCATGAGCCAGGTTTATGCGTAGATTCTATGCACGAGTAGAACACAAAGTAGTTGTGGGCGACGATTTGTTCAATTTGCTTACCGTTACTAGTCTTATCTTGATTCGGCGGCATTGTGGGATGAAGCGGCCCGGACCGACCTTACACGTACTCTTACGTGAGACAGGTTCCACCGACTGACATGCACTTGATGCATAAGGTGGCTAGCGGGTGTCTGTCTCTCCCACTTTAGTCGGATCGGATTCGATGAAAAGGGTCCTTATGAAGGGTAAATAGCAATTGGCATATCACCGTTGTGGCTTTTGCGTAGGTAAGAAACGTTCTTGCTAGAAACCCATAGCAGCCACGTAAAACATGCAACAACAATTAGAGGACGTCTAACTTGTTTTTGCAGGGTATGCTATGTGATGTGATATGGCCAAAAGGATGTGATGAATGATATATGTGATGTATGAGATTGATCATGTTCTTGTAATAGGAATCACGACTTGCATGTCGATGAGTATGACAACCGGCAGGAGCCATAGGAGTTGTCTTAATTTATTGTATGACCTGCGTGTCAATGAAAAACGCCATGTAATTACTTTACTTTATTGCTAACCGTTAGCCATAGTAGTAGAAGTAATAGTTGGCGAGACAACTTCATGAAGACACGATGATGGAGATCATGATGATGGAGATCATGGTGTCATGCCGGTGACGAAGGTGATCATGCCGCGCCTCGAAGATGGAGATCAAAAGGCGCAAGATGATATTGGCCATATCATGTCACTTTATGATTTGCATGTGATGTTTGTCATGTTTACATCTTATTTGCTTAGAACGACGGTAGCATAAATAAGATGATCCCTCACTAAAATTTCAAGAGATGTGTTCCCCCTAACTGTGCACCGTTGCGAAGGTTCGTTGTTTCGAAGCACCACGTGATGATCGGGTGTGATAGATTCTAACGTTCGCATACAACGGGTGTTGACGAGCCTAGCATGTACAGACATGGCCTCGGAACACAAGCAAAACACTTAGGTTGACTTGACGAGCCTAGCATGTACAGACATGGCCTCGGAACACAAGAGACCGAAAGGTCGAACATGAGTCGTATAGTAGATACGATCAACATGGAGATGTTCACCGATGATGACTAGTCCGTCTCACGTGATGATCGGACACGGCCTAGTCGATTCGGATCATGTATCACTTAGATGACTAGAGGGATGTCTATCTAAGTGGGAGTTCATTAAATAATCAGATGAACTTAATTATCATGAACATAGTCAAAAGGTCTTTGCAAATAATGTCGTAGCTTACGCTTTAGTTCTACTAAGATATGTTCCTAGAGAAAATTTAGTTGAAAGTTGATAGTAGCAATTATGCGGACTGGGTCCGTAAACTGAGGATTGTCCTCATTGCTGCACAGAAGGCTTATGTCCTTAATGCACCGCTCGGTGTGCTGAACCTCGAGCGTCGTCTGTAGATGTTACGAAACATCTGACATACACGTTTTGATGACTACGTGATAGTTCAGTGTGTGATGCTAACGGTTTAAAATTGTGGCACCAAAGACGGTTTTGAAACGTCGCAGAACATATGAGATGTTCCAAAGACTGAAATTGGGATTTCAGACTAATGCCCACGTCAAGAGGTATGAGACCTCTGACAAGTTTCTTAAGCCTGCAAACTAAGGGAGAAAAGCTCAATCGTTGAGCATGTGCTCAGATTGTCTGAGTACTACAATCACTTGAATCGAGTGGGAGTTAATCTTCCAGATGAGATAGTGATGGTTCTCCATAGTCACTGCCACCAAGCTATTAGAGCTTCGTGATGAACTATAACATATCAGGGATAGACATGATGATCCTTGAGCAACTCGCGATGTTTGACACCGCGAAAGTAGAAATCAAGAAGGAGCATCAATTGTTGATGGTTAGTAAAACCACTAGTTTCTAGAAGGGCAAGGGCAAGAAGGGATACTTCATGAAACGGCAAATCAGTTGCTGCTCTAGTGAAGAAACCCAAGGTTGAACCCAAACCCGAGACTAAGTGCTTCTGAAATGAGGGGAACGGTCACTGAAGCAGAACTACCCTAGATACTTCGTAGATGAGAAGGCTGGCAAGGTCGACAGAAGTATATTGGATATACATTATATTAATGTGTACTTTACTAGTACTCCTAGTAGCACCAGGGTATTAGATACCGGTTCGGTTGCTAAGTGTTAGTAACTCGAAATAAAAGCTGCGGAATAAACGGAGACTAGCTAAAGGTGAGATGACGATATGTGTTGGAAGTGTTTCCAAGGTTGATGTGATCAAGCATCGCATGCTCCCTCTACCATCGAGATTGGGGTTAAACCTGAATAATTATTATTTGGTGTTTGCGTTGAGCATAGACATGATTGGATTATGTTTATCGCAATACGGTTATTCATTAAAGGAGAATAATGGTTACTCTGTCTATTTGAATAATACCTTCAATGGTCTTGCACCTAAAATGAATGGTTTATTGAATCTCGATCGTAGTGATACACATGTTCATGCCAAAAGATATAAGATAGTAATGATAGTACCACATACTTGTGGCACTGCCACTTGAGTCATATTGGTATAAAACGCATGAAGAAGCTCCATGTTGATGGATCTTTGGACTCACTCGTTTTTGAAAAGATTGAGACATGCGAACCATGTCTATTAGTATATATGCATGAAGAAAGTCCATACAGATGGATCATTTGGACTCACTTGATTTTGAATCACTTGAGACATGCAAATCATACCACATGGGCAAGATGACTGAAAGGCCTCGTTTTCAGTAAGATGGAACAAGAGAGCAACTTGTTGGAAGTAATACATTTGATGTGTGCAGTCCAATGAGTGCTGAGGCACGCAGTGGATATCGTTATGTTCTTACTTCACAGATGATTTGAGTAGATGCTGAGAATATTTACTTGATGAAACACAAGTCTGAATTATTGAAAGGTTCAAGTAATTTCAGAGTGAAGTTGAAGATCGTCGTGACAAGAGGATAAAATGTCTGTGATATGATCATAGAGATGAATATCTGAGTTACGAGTTTGGCACACAATTAAGAAATTGTGGAAATTGTTTCACGACTAATACCGCCTGGAACACCATATTGTGATGGTGTGTCCGAACATCATAACTGCACCCTATTGGATATGGTGCATACCATGATGTCTCTTATCGAATTACAACTATCGTTTATGGGTTAGGCATTAGAGACAACCGCATTCACTTTAAATAGGGCACCACGCAATTCCGTTGAGACGACACCGTATGAACTATGGTTTAGAGAAACCTAAGCTGTCGTTTCTTAAAAGTTTGGGGCTGCGACGCTTATGTGAAAAAGTTTCAGGCTGATAAGCTCGAACCCAAAGCGGATAAATGCATCTTCATAGAATACCCAAAACAGTTGGGTATACCTCCTATTTCAGATCTGGAAGCAAAAGTGATTGTTTCTAGAAACGGGTCCTTTCTCGAGGAAAAGTTTCTCTCGAAAGAATTGAGTGGGAGGATGGTGGAGACTTGATGAGGTCATTGAACCGTCACTTCAACTAATGTGTAGCAGGGCACAGGAAGTTGTTCCTGTGGCACCTACACCAATTGAAGTGGAAGCTTATGATAGTGATCATGAAACTTCAGATCAAGTCACTACCAAACCTCATAGGACGACAAGGATGCGTACTACTTCAGAGTGGTACGTAATCCTGTCTTGGAAGTCATGTTGCTAGACAACAATGAACCTACGAGCTATGGAGAAGCGATGGTGGGCCCGGATTCCGACGAATGGCTCGAGGCCATAAAATCCGAGAGGATCCATGTATGAAAACAAAGTATAGACTTTGAAAGAACTACTTGATGGTCGTAAGGCTGTTGGGTACAGATGGATTTTAAAGGGAAGACAGACAATGATGGTAAGTGTCACCATTAAGAAAGCTCGACTTGTCGTTAAGATGTTTTCCGGCAAGTTCAAGGAGTTGACTGCGATGAGACTTTCTCACTCGTAGCGATGCTAAGAGTCTGTTAGAATTATATTAGCAGTTACTGCATTATTTATGAAATCTTGCAGATAGGATGTCAAAACATTGTTTCCTCGACGATTTTCTTGAGGAAAGGTTGTATGTGATACAACCAGAAGGTTTTGTCAATCCTGAAAGATGCTAACAAGTATGCAAAGCTCCAGCAATCCTTCTAAGGATTGGAGTAAGCATCTCGGAGTTGGAATGAACGCTTTGATGAGATGATCAAAGATTTTGGGTTTATACAAAGTTCATGAGAAACTTGTATTTCCAAAGAAGTGAGTGGGAGCACTATAGAATTTTTGATGAGTATATGTTGTTAACATATTGTTGATCAGAAATGATGTAGAATTTCTGGAAAGCATCCAGGGTTATTTGAAAAGTGTTTTTAATGGAAAACCTGGATTAAGCTACTTGAACATTGAGCATCAAGATCTATAAGGATAGATCAAAAACGCTTAATAGTACTTTCAAATGAATACATACCGTGACAAGATTTTGAAGGAGTTCAAAATAGATCAGCAAAGAAGGAGTTCTTGGCTGTGTTACAAGGTGTGAGTATTGAGTAAGACTCAAGACCTGACCACGGCAGAAGAAAGAGAAAGGACGAAGGTCGTCCCCTATGCTTTAGACGTAGGCTCTACAATATGCTATGCTGTGTACCGCACCTGAAGTGTGCCTTGCCATGAGTTAGTCAAGGGGTACAATAGTGATCCAGGAAGGGATCACATGACAGCGGTCGAACTTATCCTTAGTATCTAGTGGACTAAGGAATTTTCTCGATTATGGAGGTGGAAAGGGGGTTCGTCGTAAAGGGTTACGTCGATGCAAACTTTGACACTAATCCGGATGACTCTGAGTAGTGAACCGGATTCGTATAGTAGAGCAGTTATTTGGAATAGCTCCAAGTAGCGCGTGGTAGCTGCATCTACAAGATGACATAGAGATTTGTAAAGCACACACGGATCTGAATGTTGCAGACCCGTTGACTAAAACCTCTCTCGTAAGCATAACATGATCAAACCCTAGAACTCATTGAGTGTTAATCACATGGTGATGTGAACTAGATTGACTCTAGTAACTTGGTATTAGTCACATGGCGATGTGAACTTTGAGTGTTAATCACATGGTGATGTGAACTAGATTATTGACTCTAGTGCAAGTGGGAGACTGTTGGAAATATGCCCTAGAGGCAATAATAAAATGGTTATTATTGTATTTCCTTGTTCATGATAATTGTCTGTTGTTCATGCTATAATTGTATTAACTGGAAACCGTAATACATGTGTGAATACATAGACCACAACATGTCCCTAGTAAGCCTCTAGTTGACTAGCTCGTTGATCAATAGATGGTTATGGTTTCCTGACCATGGACATTGGATGTCATTGATAACGGGATCACATCATTAGGAGAATGATGTGATGGACAAGACCCAATCCTAAGCATAGCACAAGATCGTGTAGTTCGTTTGCTAGAGCTTTTCTAATGTCAAGTATCATTTCCTTAGACCATGAGATTGTGCAACTCCCGGATACCGTAGGAATGCTTTGGGTGTACCAAACGTCACAACGTAACTGGGTGGCTATAAAGGTGCACTACAGGTATCTCCGAAAGTGTCTGTTGGGTTGGCACGAATCGAGACTGGGATTTGTCACTCCGTATGACGGAGAGGTATCTCTGGGCCCACTCGGTAATGCATCATCATAATGAGCTCAATGTGACTAAGGAGTTAGCCACGGGATCATGCGTTACGGTA
The DNA here is from genome assembly GCF_018294505.1 of Triticum aestivum. Classification (NCBI taxonomy): domain Eukaryota; kingdom Viridiplantae; phylum Streptophyta; class Magnoliopsida; order Poales; family Poaceae; genus Triticum; species Triticum aestivum. Next base: position 289,535,236 of record NC_057811.1, read on the forward strand.
CGAGTAAAGTGACTTGCCGGTAACGAGATTGAACAAGGTATTGGGATACCGACGATCGAATCTCGGGCAAGTAACGTACCGATTGACAAAGGGAATTGTATACGGGATTGATTGAATCCTCGACATCGTGGTTCATCCGATGAGATCATCGTGGAACATGTGGGAGCCAACATGGGTATCCAGATCCCGCTGTTGGTTATTGACCGGAGAGTCGTCTCGGTCATGTCTGCATGTCTCCCGAACCCGTAGGGTCTACACACTTAAGGTTCGGTGACGCTAGAGTTGTAGAGATATTAGTATGCGGTTAACCGAAAGTTGTTCGGAGTCCCGGATGAGATCCCGGACGTCACGAGGAGTTCCGGAATGGTCCGGAGGTAAAGATTTATATATGGGAAGTCCTATTTTGGCCACCGGAAAATGTTCGGGATTTTTCGGTATTGTACCGGGAAGGTTCTAGAAGGTTCCGAAGTGGGGCCCACCTGCATGGGGGGACCCACATGAACGTGGGTAGTGGGGGCAAGGCCCCACACCCCTGGTCAAGGCGCACCAAGATCCCACCTTAGAAGGAATAAGATCATATCCCGAAGGGATAAGATCAAGATCCCTAAAAAAGGGGGATAACAATCGGTGGGGAAGGGAAATGATGGGATTTCTTTCCCCCACCTTTGCCAACGCCCCAATGGACTTGGAGGGCAAGAAACCAGCCCCCTCCACCCCTATATATAGTGGGGAGGCGCATGGGAGCAGCACCCCAAGCCCTGGCGCCTCCCTCCCTCCCGTGACACCTCTTCCTCCCCGCTTGCGCTTGGCGAAGCCCTGCCGGGATCCCGCTACTTCCACCACCATGCCGTCGTGCTGCTGGATCTCCATCAACTTCTCCTCCCCCCTTGCTGGATCAAGAAGGAGGAGACGTCCCCGCTCCGTACGTGTGTTGAACGCGGAGGTGCCGTCCGTTCGGCGCTAGGATCATCGGTGATTTGGATCACGACGAGTACGACTCCATCAACCCCGTTCTCTTGAACGCTTCCGCTCGCGATCTACAAGGGTATGTAGATGCACTCCTCCCCTCTCGTTGCTAGCATCTCCTAGATTGATCTTGGTGACACGTAGGAAAATTTTGAATTTCTGCTACGTTCCCCAACAGTTCAGTGCGCCATGCTTTATGGATTAGAACCGGGGATCCAAAGACGTTTTGAGCACCATGGAGCACATGCGATGTTCCAGGAGCTGAAATTGGTATTTCAGGCTCATGCCCGGGTTGAGAGGTATGACATCTCCGACAAGTTCTTTAGCTGCAAGATGGAGGAGAATAGCTCCGTTAGTGAGCATATACTCAGAATGTCTGGGTACTATAACCGCTTGAATCAGTTGGGAGTTAATCTGCCGGATGGGGTACGATTGACAAAGTTCTCCAGTCACTGCCACCAAGCTACAAGGGCTTCGTGATGAACTAATATGCAAGGGATGGAGAAAACGATCCCTGAGCTCTTTGCGATGCTTAAGGCCACGGAGGTAGAAATCAAGAAAGGGCATCAAATGTTGATGGTCAATAAGACCACCAATTTCAAGAAAGGGAACTTTAAGAAGAATGGCAAGGCAGTTGCCACTCCCGTGAAGAAACCCAAGGCTGGACCCAAACCTGAGACTAAGTGCTTCTATTGCAAGGGGAATGGTCACTGGAAGCAGAACTGCCCTAAGTACTTGGTAGATAAGAAGGTTGGCAACATCAACAAAGGTATAAGATATGCATGTTATTGATGTGTACCTTACTAATGCTCGTAGTAGTGCCAGGGTATTTGATACTAGTTTGGTCGCTCTTATTTGTAACTCAAAACAGAAGCTACGGAGTAAACGGAGACTAGCTAAGGATGAGGTGACGATGCGCGTTGGAAGTGTCTCCAAGGTTGATGTGATCACCATCGGCATGCTCCCTCTACCTTCGGGATTAGTTTTAAACCTAAATAAATGTTATTGGTGCCTGCGTTAAGCATGAACAATATATCCGGATCTTGTTTATTGCGAGATGATTATTCATTTACTTCAGAGAATAATGGTTGTTCTGTTTACATGAATAATATCTTTTATGATCATGCACCCTTTGTGAATGGTTTATTCTTATTGAATATCGATCGCATCAATACACATATTCATAATATTGATGCCAAAAGATGCAAAGTTAATAATGATGGTTCCACATATTTGTGGCACTACCGCTTAGGTCATATTGGTGTAAAGTGCATGAAGAAACTCCTTGTTGATGGAATTTTGGAATCACTTGATTATCAATCATTTGAAACATGTGAACCATGCCTCACGGGCAAGTTGACGAAAACACCATTTTCTGGTAGAATGGAGCGGGCAAGTGACTTGTTGGAAATAATACATACTGATGTATGTGGTCTGATGAGTGTTGAAGCACGCGGTGAATATCGTTATTATCTTACCTTCACAAATGATTTGACACTACTGCAGGATGCCGCTAACGCGACACTACAATCAGAGACCCTTCGACGAAACTGTGTGCGATGCATTAATCGCAAACGGTGATGTAAAGAAACCGTAAAAATGATACAAAATGTTTGCCATGGTGGAGACATCAAACACTATTCACATTATAGTTACATGTGCGATCTGTGGCATACAGTTCACTCCAATGAATTGTTTGTGATGAGGCAGAACAACAGAAACGGGCAGCCAGATGAAGGTGTGTGCGATATACGACATATAGTTCACTCGGATGAACTGTTTGTGATTAGGTAACACAACAAAAATGGTCAGCCAGATCAAGGTGCGTGTGATAGAGGTCATACAGTTCACTCGGATGATTTGTTTGCGTTGAGCCAAGAGAACAGAAATGGTTCAACTTAACAAGATATGTGTGATACGTGGCAAACAAGTCTGTAATCATAAATGTGTGCCAAGACCAATAGTAACACAGACGATTGTTGCTAATAAGACGTGTATGTTGTGTGATGTGATTGCATACAAAACAACAACAACCACTGGTGCAGCGACGTGCTATACAAACGGTTTTTAACCCCTTTCCGTGCGGCGTTTGGAACCATCGCCAAGTGAGTGTGGGCGATAGGGGGGTCCTTCCCACATGACCCAGAAATCGTCGGGGATAGACCCTCCTGGCACACAGGCTGGGAAAAAAATGAGCTCATGTGCGATCTGGCGAGGCATTGAAACCCAATTGTTTTCGTTCATATATACATCCCACATGGTGAATCCCAGAAAAACATTTCCATTTGTATGTATATCACACACATTTTTTTGTGTGGAAACGTTTGTGCACGGTGGCCTAACGCAAACAGTTCTCTGCCGGAAGCCGTGTGTGATTGTTAGTTGATCGAACACGCCTACTTTCTAGAAACCATGTGGGTTGTTTGAGTTCATCGCCCACGGTGCTGTCTGAGTAACCGTCTGCAATAGAAAACCCTAATAAGCAGGGTAATTAGCCTATTATTGATAATCCATGTAGTAATCAAATTGATATTTCTTAGAAAACACACCAGATATTTCATATCCGTATAACAACAACCAGGATTTCATAATCGAATTACATCAGATAGCTTCAGCACTCAGTTACACCATTACACAACAACACCAAGTTTCACATGCAACATCGAAAACCTTTGGAAAGTAGCATCATACACAGTAAATAGACAGATGAATCTCATCTGGGAAATTGCAGAAGCGGAAGGCAAATATTGAGCCTTCAGTAATGTTGAATGTCCTTGCAACTTTAGGCGAGAGGCTATGGTTAATTGCCCGCCCAAACTTCGTCCTCTTCAGGAAGACTTCAATAGTGTACCGTGGGTCTTGAATGAATACCTTCCTCACCTCTTGACCATGCAGGTGGTTTGAGAGGTAATCATCGGTGAACTGCTTTGAAAAGTACTGAAAACAAATATCTGCATAAATCGCTGTTATAAATTTTGAAATAGCGCGAGGGGTAAAAACAAGGAAAAAGAGTTAGTGCCATCCTATAGTTGACTGATGTCTTCTTCATTGTGCAAACAAAGATCTTGTTTTTATTCGTCGCAAGTTTCTTCACCCTAACAATCTTTCTGAGTTTCTTGACTTGACAGATATTCATGGACATCTCATTTCCCCATATGCAAAATGGGTCGAACAGTGGGTCTAAGCCTCTGACAACATGACCTACATGTGCAAGACCAAATTGTAAGAAACCTAAATATTAGAATGATTCCTGCAACTGCACAATAATGTGCTATTAGCGAAAGGACCATGCATGAGCAAACCTCGATGGTAAATCGCAGTGTCTCTCATTGTTTCCCTGCAACACACATAAGGAATATCTTGATCAGGTTAACTGAGAGTTGCCATACTATCAGTAGAATATGTATTGAGTATAGCCAAATTTGATTTATTTCTCACATGCATAACAATACAAAATTGTACCCATAGCAAATGAAAATCAAATTGCAGAATTGAACCAAACAGTTAAATGGACAACAGACCAAATGAACCAAAACAGTTAACTGAGCACGACATCACAGAATAGAAACATGTACTAGAAGATAAGGCAGTTAACAAAACAAAGAATGCTTGAGAACAGTACTACGAATGTAGCAATTGTCGGACCAAACTGCTAACTGAACATTACATTTCAGAGGACCAAACTATTAACTGAACATTACACTTCAGAGGAACAAATTGTTAACTGAACATCAGATTGCATATTAACGTTACAGAGGACAAATCACTAGAAGACACTGGCGGTGGCCTCGAGAAAACAGCACGAACTATATTTTAAAGTAGACAACCACGTGGCGGTGTCGATGGTGGCCTTGAAGACGAGGTGCTCCTCCAAGATCTGGCGGTCGGCACGCATGGCAGCCATAGCGACCTCGTGCGCGCGTGCGGCCGCGATTTGCTTCTCCGCTGCTAGATTCTACTGAGCTCCATGTTATACTGCATGCAGAATGGCTGTGGGCGGCGCTTAATTGGAGGATGGGGACAGTGATTTCGGCGGAAGGTGCCGCACCGTCGGTCGGGGCATGTGGGACGGGGAAGGAGTAGGATGGTGTGGATGGGGTGTGGATTACCTAACAACATCAATGAGGCCGCACAACAAGAAGAAGGGTCGGCGGCGAGGAGGCCGCGCAGCAAGAAGAAGGGTCGCCGGTGAGGAGGCAGCGCTGCAAGAAGAAGGGTAGCTAGCGAGGAGGCGGCGCTGCAACAAGAAGGGTCGCCGGCGAGGAGGCTGAGCTGCCGATAAGCAGCAGTGAAGGTTTGAACTTGGAAAGCAAGGAGGAACAGTGGAAATGTGGCTTTTGGTGGGAGGGAGGGGGCGGGGAGATAGATATTTCCGTGGTGGCAGAAACATTTCACTCGGTGCTGCGACAAACTGGCATGCAAGTGTGGTTCAAGCGCGGGCGGTGGACTGTAGACGACGAAGCTTCCTACGTAAGCCAGACAAGACGGTGCACCAAGATATTTTATATCGCATCCCACATGATTCTTTCTAGTAAACTGTTTGTGGTATACCTGATTTTTTCATTATGTTTTGAAAGGCAAAATGGTGTTACGGAGGGAAAGGGTGGTGTTTGAATTGCTAGAATATTTACGTACAATGAACATGCAACTACATGAGTGTCGTGTTTAAATTTGGAATTATTCTGGGTTCATTTGGCATTTTATGCATTATTTGAGTTTCTAGGCATTTAATGTGCATAATTCAAATTTGAACTACAAGCGCATGCTCTAGTGCACCAAAGTTTGTTGAAAAATCACATGTGTGTCTTTGGGTGAATTTATAGGTCCCATGCAAGAAATGGGAATGAAATTCAAACATCTGGGCGTCGTGGCTCGGCCGGGAACATTGAGAAACTTGGTTTTTAATTTCCTGGAAATTCAAAACTCGCTTGAAAATCATGAAACTTGGCATGGTGTCATTTCATGACTCCAACATGCTCTGGTAAAAAAATTGGCCGCATTTGGACAAGTTTTGGTATAAGCTTCTTGCAAACCGGAACTTCTCTCAAGAAGACTCGTGGTTCCTGAGGGGGGACGTGTCACCTTTGTGTGCGAAACGATATACGCTGCCTCCCCCCTTGATTTTTACAGAGGCAACATAGAACTATATGAGTGCTATGTTAAAATTTGGAATTATTCCGGGTTCGTTTGGACTTTTTATACATTAATTGAATTTCTGGTCATTTAATGTGCATAATTCAAATTTGAACTACAAGCATATGCTCCAGTGCACCAAAGTTGGTTGAAAAATCACATGTGTGTCCTTGGGTGAGCTTCTAGGTCCCATGCAAGAAATGGGAATGAAATTAAAACATCTGGGTGTCGTGGCTCGGCCGGGAACATTGAGAAACTTGGTTTCTAAATTCCTAGAAATTCAAACTCGCCTGAAAATCATGAAACTTGGCATGCTATCATTTCATGGCACCAACATGTTGTGGTAAAAAATTGGCCGCATTCAGACAAGTTTTGGTATAAGCTTCTGGCAAACCGGAGCTTCTCTCGAGAAGACTCGTGGTTCCCGAGGGGGGGCGTGTACCTTTGTGTGCGAAACGATATACGGTGCCTCCCCCTTGATTTTTTACATAGGCAACATAGAACTATATGAGTGTCGTGTTAAAATTTGGAATTATTCCGGGTTCGTTTGGACTTTTTTATACATTAACTGAATTTCTGGTCATTTAATGTGCATAATTCAACTTTGAACTACAAGCACATGCTCCAGTGCACCAAAGTTGGTTGAAAAATCACATGTGTGTCCTTGGGTGAATTTCTAGGTCCCATGCAAGAAATGGGAATGAAATTCAAACATCTGGGCGTCGTGGCTCGGCCGGAAAGATTGAGAAATTTGGTTTTTTAGTTCATGTAAATCCAAAACACGCCTGAAAATCATGAAACTTGGCATGGTGTCATGACATGGCACCAACATGCTGTGGTAATTTTTTGGGCCAAATTGGGACAAGCTTTGGTATAAGCTTCTTGCAAACCGGAGCTTCTCTCAAGAAGGCTCGTGGTTCCGAGAGGGAACGTGTCACCTCCGTGTGCGAAACGACATACAGTACCTTCTCCCGCCTTAATTTTTTTACACAGGTAGATTAGACCAAATAGAAGTATCGTGCTAAATTTTGGAATTATTCTGGGTTCGTTTGGCCTTTTTTATACATTAATTGAATTTTTGGGCATTTAATGTGCATAATTCAAATTTGAACTACAAGCACATGCTCCAGTGCACCGAAGTTGGTTGAAAAATCACATATGTGTCCTTGGGTGAATTTGTAGGTCCCATTCAAGAAATGGGAATGGAATTCAAACATTTGGGAATCGTGCCTCGGCTGGAAATATTGAAAAACTTGGTTTTTTAATTCCTGTAAATCCAAAACACGGTTGAAAATCACGAAACTTGGCATGGTGTCATGACATGGCACCAACATGTTGTGGTAATTTTTTTGGCCGAATTGGGACAAGCTTTGGTATAAGCTTCTTGCAAACCGAAGCTTCCCTCAAGATGGCTCATGGTTCCGAGAGGGAACGTGTCACCTCCGTGTGCAAAACGACATACACTGCCTTCTCCAGCCTTAATTTTTTTACACAGGCAGATTAGACCAAATAGGAGTTTCCTGCTAAATTTTGGAATTATTCCGGGTTCATTTGGCCTTTTTATACATTAATTGATTTCCAGGCATTTAATGCACACAATTCAAATTTGAAGTACAAGCGCATGCTCCAGTCCAAAAGTTAGTTGGAATATCATTTATGTGTACTTGGGCGAACTTCTAGGTCCCATGGAAGAAGTGGGAATGGAATTCAAACATCTGGGCGTCTTGGCTCGGCCGGAAACATCGAGAAACTTGGTTTTAAATTTCCCGTAAATCCAAAACTCGCCTGAAAATCATGATACTTGGCATGGTGTCATGACATGGCACGAACATGCTGTGGTAAATTTTTTGTCCGGTTTGCGAAGGCGCAAACATTAACAATCAACAAAGTCATTTTGGAACAATGCTGTCACGTTACAAATCGGAAACACAACTATTATTGAAACCGTGGGCGTTCTACTTACCAATTACGTGCCGCCACGCGTCCCTTTTTTATTGGCTAGGAGGTGCCATGCGGGGTAGCTATTTGAGTACGGGAGGCGTGCGATCAGACCCCTGCTCATGCTCATTGGGAGGAGAGCCCTTTGACCTCTATCTGTCGCCCACTTCCCTCCCAACGTCGCCATTAATGGTGCCCGAGCCCCTGTTTCACGGCGTGGCTATGTCTCACTCGACTGAGATTTAAGAGAGAAAAAAGAAAATATGAAAAGAAAGTTTTGCACGGACCTTGATGTAAGATCCGACGGACCCATATAGCATCGACTGCGACTTATAGCAAGACTGATGAATATAAGGACGATGATAGTGGATAATAATTGTCGTACATATTTAGGAAGATAATTGAAAAAGCCACATGCGGCAACGCCCGAAATACACAAGGGCAAAAGAAGAAGGAAGACAATGATCTGGTTCGCTGATCTCTACTTTCTTGATGCATTGCTGCAGGCCGCAGGAACTAGTCCCCACGGTGAGCGGCGATGAGCTCTTTCGTGTCCTCAAGGCGCTGCATGAGAGCATCCACGGATTCCTCCACCAGCCTCTGGTGCTCGATGCGGAGCATGTCATTCTCGTCCATAAGTTTCTTAACGATGATGTCGGTCCTCTTCAACAAGGCAGTGGTCTCCTCCTGCTGCTTCGCACTTCCGACGATCTTCGCCCTCAGCAGGTCGCGCTCGGCCCGGAGCTTCGCATTGCCGTCACTTAGTTTCTGAATGACGCCGGTAGCCTGTTCAAACGAGGCTTTCATGTCGTCCTGCAACCTCGCCCAGCCGGAGATCTGATCCATCTGGCTATGGACGATCGCGTTCATGCGCCTGTAAGAGTCCTTGCCTGCCCACGAGACATTTTCCCAGGCCGCCGCGGCACGGGAGGACATCTCTGCTGCATTCGCGGCACGGCGAGACATCTTTGCTGCTTCCGCAGCGCGGCCGGACCAGTCAGCTGCATCAACGGCACGGTGGAACCTCCGTGTTGCTTCGGCGGCGTGGCGGGACCTCTGTGCTGCTACGGCCGAGCGGCGGGACATGTTGGCTTCTTTTGCGGTGAGGCGAGACATCTCTCGTGCTTCCGCTTCCATGCTGGCCTCTCCCTGGTGGTAATCTCTCGACCCATAACTCACGCTGGCCATGGCAGACACAAGGGAACGATGATGAATGACTTGTTTGTTTTTGTGGATGAGGAATTGAGGAGGAATGTGCAGTCATCTTGGAGTAGTAGTATTTATAACCGAGTACTAATACGCACCTAAGTGGGAAACCATTTAGGTTTTGATCGGTGTGAACAGGTTTGCAATTAAATAGCGTGGTAGTAATTTGGAATGTGACGGGACGTGATAACCCACAAGTATAGGGGATTGTTTCTGGCCTTCTTCGATAAATAAGTGTGTCAAACCCAATGATAGCTAAAGGTAGAACAAATATTCCATATTCCCTCAAGTTCTATCGACCACCGATACAACTCTACGCACACTTGACGTTTGCTTTACCAAAAACAAGTATGAAACTATTTTGCAAGAGTAAAAATATGAGTACTTTGCAAGAATAAAACTATGAATAAATTGCAAGGTAATAAAAGTGGATAGCTTTTGTCAACAAGAAAGTCATTTGTCCCTAGGCAATCAATAATAAGTACCGGTAATCATTTCTGCAATTTTATATGAAGGAGAGGCATGAGCTAACATACTTTCTCTACTTTGATCATATGCACTTATGATTGGACCCCTAGCAACCATCCACAACTACTAAAGATCATTAAGGTCATGAAACCCAACCATAGCATTAAATATCAAGTCCTCTTTATCCCATACGCAACAACCCACTTACTCAGGTTTAAGCTTCTGTCACTCTCGCAACCCACCATAAGTGAATCATGAACATATTGCAACACCCTACAGCGAGGAACCCTCACATTTGCGCGAGATGGAGGGCACCGTAGGACAGCACCATAAATAAAATATACAATCATACCAACCAAGATCACGATTAACCCACAAGACAAAACGGATCTACTCAAACATCATAGGATAACCATAGATCATTGGGAAATAATATATGGAGTTGAGCACATGTTTAAGTAGAGATTACAGCGGGGAGAAGGGGTGTTACACCGATGCATAGAGGGGGAGACAATTGGTGTTGACGGTAGCAAGATTGTTGATGTAGATCGCCGTCACGATCCTTGCCCCAGCGGCGTTCCGGCGCCACCGGGAGAGAGGGGGAGAGAGGCCCCCTCCTTCTTCTTCCTTGGCCTCCCCCTAGATGGGAGGAGAGTTCCCCCCTCTGGTCCATGGCCTCCATGGCGGTGGAGGGGCGGGAGCCCATCCGAGATTGGATCTCCCTCTCTATTCTCTTCTGTTTCGCGTTCTTCAGATCTGGCCCTTCACGGTTTCTTAAATTCCCAGAGATCCGTAACTCCGATTTCGCTGAAATTTTTACCCAATTTTTCCGTAAATTATCTTTCTTGCGCCAGAAGAAAGGCCCCAACCGCCTTACGGCCTGGGAACAAGACACCTGGGTGTGCCAGGGGGTGCTAGGCGTGCCCTGGTGGGTTGTGGAGGCCATGGGCCTCCGTTGGCGTTGATTCCAAGTCCCAAAAATCACATATATCAAAATAATTGTCCGTAAATTTTTATCGCATTTGGACTTCGTTTGATATGGATTTTCTGCGAAACAAAAAACATGCAACAAACAAGAACTGGCACTGGGCACTGGATCAATATGTTAGTCCAAATAAATCATATAAAATGTTGCCAAAAGTTTATAAAAGTTGTATCATCTTGGCATGAAACAATAAAAAATTATAGATACGGCGGAGACGTATAAGGACGCAGGCTCAATTTTTTTGATGGTTCTATAATTTCTAAGTGCGGCACTATTTCCGGACGGTGTAACATGGGAACGCTTTCTCGGCCGCGTACGTGGCGTTTGCAGGGTGCACCGCAATAGGCAATGTCAGGACACGTCTTGTTCCAACAACCGTGCACGCTCGTTATTACCATCGCGCACAGTTCTTTTATTTAGAATGTGTGCCCATCTAGCGCACATACGGTGGTCTGTCTAACTGTTTCTGTTTGTTGTGGCTAATCGCAAACAATTCATCCGTGTGAAGTGTATGCCGTCAATCACAGACAATTTGATTTGGCTGACCGTTTCTGTTGCGTTGCCTCATCACAAACAGTTAGTCCTTCTGAAGCGTATGCCCTCAATCGCACACACCTTTATCTAGCTGCCCGTTTCTGTTGTTCCGCCTTATCACAAACAGTTAATCCTAGTGAACTGTATGTTGTATATCCTACACGCCTTCATCCCGGTGCCCGTTTCTGTTCTTCTTCCTCATCGCAAACAGTTAATTGAACTGAACTGTTTGCCCTGCATCGCACACGCAACTAAAATCGGAACCGTGTTTGAAGGCTCCGCCATCGCAAACGTTTTGCATCTTTTTTGATGGTTTTTTACATCACCGTTTGCGATTAATGCATCACACACAGTTTCGTCAAAGGGTCTCTGATCGTAATGTTGCGTTAGCAGCATCCTGCAGTAGTGAACACACACACACACACACACACACACACACACACACACACACACACACATATATATATATATATATATATATATATATATAACGTCTATTTAAGACCCAGGGTGAAGAATTACTTATTCCTCGCCCTGGTCCATCGACCGCGCTAGCCGATGCCAGTGCTATGGCACCCGTTCCGTGCGGGCGTGCGGCGCAACCCGTCAAACCGCCCAATTTCAGTCGTACACTGTCCATCCGCCCGGCTCCTACCATAAAAAAATTCCCCTCGGTTCCTCCTCTCAAAAAAGAAAAAAAAAAGAGCCCGGTTCCTATCCTAATCAGGCGTGGTGATGTGCGGTCTCGACGGCGAGTGGCCTGCGGCGTGGGGAGCGGCGGTTGATCCTAGTGGCTAGGTAAACGGCGGGGGGCACGACTGCTGTTGGGGAACGTAGTAAATTCAAAAAATTTCCTACGCACACGCAAGATCATGGTGATGCATAGCAACGAGAGGGGAGAGTGTTGTCCACGTACCCTCGTAGACCGACAGCGGAAGCGTTATCACAACGCGGTTGATGTAGTCGTACGTCTTCACGATCCGACCGATCAAGTACTGAACGCACGGCACCTCCGAGTTCAGCACACGTTCAGCTCGATGACGTCCCTCGAACTCCGATCCAGCCGAGTGTTGAGGGAGAGTTTCGTCAGCACGACGGCGTGGTGACGATGATGATGTTCCACCGACGCAGGGCTTCGCCTAAGCTCCGCAACGGTATTATCGAGGTGTAATATGGTGGAGGGGGGCACCGCACACGGCTAAAATATCGTATATCAAGTGTGTTTAGAGGTGCCCCCCTGCCCCCGTATATAAAGGAGCAAGGGGGAGGCCGGCTGCCCTAGGCGCGCCAAGGAGAGGGGGGAGTCCTCCTCCTAGTAGGAGTAGGACTCCCCTTTCCTAGTCCAACTAGGAAAAGAGGGGGGGGAAGGAAAGAGAGGGAGAGGGAGAGGGAAAGGGGGCTGCGCCCCCCTCTCCTAGTCCAACTAGGATTCCTCCTGGGAGGGGGCGCGCCACCTCCTGGCTGCTGCCCTCTCTCTCCCTCTAGGCCCACTAAGGCCCAATACTTCCCCGGGGGGTTCCGGTAACCCTCCGGCACTCCGGTTTAATCCGAAACTTCTCCGGAACACTTCCGGTGTCCGAATATAGTCGTCCAATATATCAATCTTTATGTCTCGACCATTTCGAGACTCCTCGTCATGTCCGTGATCACATCCGGGACTCCGAACAACCTTCGGTACATCAAAACATATAAACTCATAATATAACTGTCATCGTAACTTTAAGCGTGCGGACCCTACGGGTTCGAGAACTATGTAGACATGACCGAGACACCTCTCCGGTCAATAACCAATAGCGGAACCTGGATGCTCATATTGGCTCCCACATATTCTACGAAGATCTTTATCGGTCAGACCGCATAACAACATACGTTGTTCCCTTTGTCATCGGTATGTTACTTGCCCGAGATTCGATCGTCGGTATCTCGATACCTAGTTCAATCTCGTTACCGGCAAGTCTCTTTACTCGTTCCGTAATACATCATCCCGCAACTAACTCATTAGTCACAATGCTTGCAAGGCTTATAGTGATGTGCATTACCGAGTGGGCCCAGAGATACCTCTCCGACAATCGGAGTGACAAATCCTAATCTCGAAATACGCCAACCCAACAAGTACCTTTGGAGACACCTGTAGAGCACCTTTATAATCACCCATTTACGTTGTGACGTTTGGTAGCACACAAAGTGTTCCTCCGGTAAACGGGAGTTGCATAATCTCATAGTCATAGGAACATGTATAAGTCATGAAGAAAGCAATAGCAACATACTAAACGATCGGGTGCTAAGCTAACGGAATGGGTCAAGTCAATCACGTCATTCTCCTAATGAGGTGATCCCGTTAATCAAATGACAACTCATGTCTATGGCTAGGAAACATAACCATCTTTGATTAACGAGCTAGTCAAGTAGAGGCATACTAGTGACACTCTGTTTGTCTATGTATTCACACATGTATTATGTTTCCGGTTAATACAATTCTAGCATGAATAATAAACATTTATCATGATATAAGGAAATAATAATACTTTATTATTGCCTCTAGGGCATATTTCCTTCAGTCTCCCACTTGCACTAGAGTCAATAATCTAGTTCACATCGCCATGTGATTTAACATCAATAATTCACATCACCATGTGATTAACACCCATAGTTCACATCTCTATGTGACCAACACTCAAAGGGTTTACTAGAGTCAATAATCTAGTTCACATCGCTATGTGATTAACACCCAAAGAGTACTAAGGTGTGATCATGTTTTGATTGTGAGATAATTTTAGTCAACGGGTCTGTCACATTCAGATCCGTAAGTATTTTGCAAATTTCTATGTCTACAATGCTCTGCACGGAGCTACTCTAGCTAATTGCTCCCACTTTCAATATGTATCTAGACCGAGACTTAGAGTCATCTAGATTAGTGTCAAAACTTGCATCGACGTAACCCTTTACGACGAACCTTTTGTCACTTCCATAATCGAGAAACATATCCTTATTCCACTAAGGATAATTTTGACCGCTGTCCAGTGATCTACTCCTAGATCACTATTGTACTCCCTTGCCAAAATCAGTGTAGGGTATACAATAGATCTGGTACACAGCATGGCATACTTTATAGAACCTATGGCCAAGGCATAGGGAATGACTTTCATTCTCTTTCTATCTTCTGCCGTGGTCGGGCTTTGAGTCTTACTCAATTTCACACCTTGTAACACAGGCAAGAACTCTTTCTTTGACTGTTCTATTTTGAACTACTTCAAAATCTTGTTAAGGTATGTACTCATTGAAAAAACTTATCAAGCGTCTTGATCTATCTCTATAGATCTTGATGCTCAATATGTAAGCAGCTTCACCGAGGTCTTTCTTTGAAAAACTCCTTTCAAACACTCCTTTATGCTTTGCAGAATAATTCTACATTATTTCCGATCAACAATATGTCATTCACATATACTTATCAGAAATGTTGTAGTGCTCCCACTCACTTTCTTGTAAATACAGGCTTCACCGCAAGTCTGTATAAAACTATATCCTTTGATCAACTTATCAAAGCGTATATTCCAACTCCGAGATGCTTGCACCAGTCCATAGATGGATCGCTGGAGCTTGCATATTTTGTTAGCACCTTTAGGATTGACAAAACCTTCTGGTTGCATCATATACAACTCTTCTTTAATAAATCCATTAAGGAATGTAGTTTTGTTTATCCATTTGCCAGATTTCATAAAATGCGGCAATTGCTAACATGATTCAGACAGACTTAAGCATAGATACGAGTGAGAAACTCTCATCGTAGTCAACACCTTGAACTTGTCGAAAACCTTTTGCGACAATTCTAGCTTTGTAGATAGTAACACTACTATCAGCGTCTGTCTTCCTCTTGAAGATCCATTTAATCTCAATGGCTCGCCGATCATCGGGCAAGTCAACAAAGTCCATACTTTGTTCTCATACATGGATCTCATCTCAGATTTCATGGCCTCAAGCCATTTCCGGAATCTGGGCTCATCATCGCTTCCTCATAGTTCGTAGGTTCGTCATGGTCTAGTAACATAACCTCCAGAACAGGATTACCGTACCACTCTGGTGCGGATCTTACTCTGGTTGACCTACGAGGTTCAGTAACAACTTGATCTGAAGTTTCATGATCATCATCATTAACTTCCTCACTAATTGGTATAGGCGTTACAGAAACTGGTTTCTGTGATGAACTACTTTCCAATAAGGGAGCAGGTACAATTACCTCATCAAGTTCTACTTTCCTCCCACTCACTTCTTTCGAGAGAAACTCCTTCTCTAGAAAGGATCCATTCTTAGCAACGAATGTCTTGCCTTCGGATCTGTGATAGAAGGTGTACCCAACTGTTTCTTTTTGGGTATCCTATGAAGTTTTACTTCTCCGATTTGGGTTCAAGCTTATCATGTTGAAACTTTTTCACATAAGCATCGCAGTCCCAAACTTTAAGAAACGACAACTTTGGTTTCTTGCCAAACCACAGTTCATAAGGCGTCGTCTCAACGGATTTAGATGGTACCCTATTTAACGTGAATGCAGCTGTCTCTAATGCATAACCCCAAAACGATAGTGGTAGATCGGTAAGAGACATCATATATCGCACCATATCTAATAAAGTACGGTTACGATGTTCAGACACACCATTACACTGTGGTGTTCCAGGTGGCGTGAGTAGTGAAACTATTTCACATTGTTTTAACTGAAGGCCAAACTCGTAACTCAAATTCTCTTCTCCACGATCAGATCGTAGAAACTTTATTTACTTGTTACGATGATTTCCGCTTCACTCTGAAATTATATGAACTTTTCAAATGTTTCAGATTTCTGTTTCATTAAGTAGATATACCCATATCTGCTCAAATCATCTGTGAAGGTCAGAAAATAATGATACCTGCTACGAGCCTCAATATTCATCAGACCACATACATCTGTATGTATGATTTCCAACAAATTTTTTGCTCTCTCCATAGTTCCGGAGAACGGCGTTTTAGTCATCTTGCCCATGAGGCACGGTTCGCAAGCATCAAGTGATTCATAATCAAGTGATTCCGAAATCCCATCAGTATGGAGTTTCTTCATGCGCTTTACACCAATATGACCTAAACGGCAGTGCCACAAATAAGTTGCACTATCATTATTAACTTTGCATCTTTTGGCTTCAATATTATGAATATGTGTAACACTACGATCGAGATCCAACAAACCATTTTCGTTGGTGTGTATGACCATAGAAGGTTTTTATTCATGTAAACAGAACAACAATTATTCTCTAATTTAAATGACTAACCGTATTGCAACAAACATGATCAAATCATATTCATGCTCAACGCAAACACCAAATAACACTTATTTAGTTTCAACACTAATCCCGAAAGTATAGGGAGTGTGCGATGATGATCATATCAATCTTGGAACTACTTCCAACACACATCGTCACCTCGCCTTTTACTAGTCTCTATTTATTCTGCAACTCCCATTTCGAGTTACTACTTTAGCAACTGAACCAGTATCAAATACCGAGGGGTTGCTATAAACACTAGTAAAGTACACATCAATAACATGTATATCCAATATACCTTTGTTCACTTTGCCATCCTTCTTATCCACCAAATAGTTGGGGTAGTTCCGCTTCCAGTGACCAGTCCCTTTGCAGTAGAAGCACTTAGTCTCAGGCTTAGGACCAGACTTAGGCTTCTTCACTTGAGCAGCAACTTGCTTGCCGTTCTTCTTGAAGTTCCCCTTCTTCCCTTTGCCCTTTTCTTGAAACTAGTGGTCACGTCAACCATCAACACTTGATGTTTTTCTTGATTTCTACCTTCGTCGATTTCAGCATCACGAAGAGCTCGGGAATTACTTTCGTCATCCCTTGCATACTATAGTTCATCACGAAGTTCTACTAACTTTGGTGATGGTGACTAGAGAATTTTGTCAATCACTATTTTATCTGGAAGATAAACTCCCACTTGATTCAAGCGATTGTAGTACCCAGACAATCTGAGCACATGCTCACTAGTTGAGCGATTCTCCTCCATCTTTTAGCTATAGAACTTGTTGGAGACTTCATATCTCTCAACTCGGGTATTTGCTTGAAATATTAACTTCAACTCCTGGAACATCTCATATGGTCCATGACGTTCAAAACGTCTTTGAAGTCCCGATTCTAAGCCGTTAAGCATGGTGCACTAAACTATCAAGTAGTCATCATATTGAGCTAGCCAAACGTTCATAATGTCTGCATCTGCTCCTGCAGTAGGTCTGTCACCTAGCGGTGCATCAAGGACATAATTCTTCTATGCAGCAATGAGGATAATCCTCAGATCACGGATCCAATCCGCATCTTTGCTACTAACATCTTTTAACATAATTTTTCTCTAGGAACATATCAAAAATAAACACAGGGAAGCAACAACGCGAGCTATTGATCTACAACATAATTTGCAAAATACTATCAGGACTAAGTTCATGATAAATTCAAGTTCAATTAATCATATTACTTAAGAACTCCCACTTAGATAGACATCCCTCTAATCATCTAAGTGATTACGTGATCCAAATCAACTAAACCATGTCCGATTAACACGTGAGATGGAGTAGTTTCAATGGTGAACATCACTATGTTGATCATATCTACTATATGATTCACACTCGACCTTTCGGTCTCTGTGTTCCGAGGCCATATCTGTATATGCTAGGCTCGTCAAGTTTAACTTGAGTATTCCGCATGTGCAACTGTTTTGCACCCGTTGTATTTGAACATAGAGCCTATCACACTCGATTAACACGTGGTGTCTCAGCACGAAGAACTTTCGCAACGGTGCATACTCAGGGAGAACACTTTATCTTGAAATTTTAGTGAGAGATCATCTTATAATGCTACCGTCAATCAAAGCAAGATAAGATGCATAAAGGATTAACATCACATGCAATCAATATAAGTGATATGATATGGCCATCATTATCTTGTGCTTGTGATCTCCATCTCCGAAGCACCGTGCTTATGATCTCCATCTCCGAAGCACCGTGCTTGTGATCTCCATCTCCGAAGCACCGTCATGATCACCATCATCACCGGCGCGACACCTTGATCTCCATCGTAGTATCGTTGTCGTCTCGCCAACTTATTGCTTTTACGACTATCGCTACCGCTTAGTGATAAAGTAAAACTATTACATGGCGATTGCATTTCATACAATAAAGCGACAACCATATGGCTCCTGCCAGTTGCCGATAACTCGGTTACAAAACATGATCATCTCATACAACAAATTATATCACATCATGTCTTGACCATATCACATCACAACATGCCCTGCAAAAACAAGTTAGACGTCCTCTATTTTGTTGTTGCAAGTTTTACGTGGCTGCTACGGGCTTAGCAAGAACCGTTCTTACCTACGCATCAAAACCACAACGATAGTTTGTCAAGTTGGTGCTGTTTTAACCTTCGCAAGGACCGGGCGTAGCCACACTCGGTTCAACTAAAGTGAGAGAGACAGACACCCGCCGGTCACCTTTAAGCAACGAGTGCTTGCAACGGTGAAACCAGTCTCGCATAAGCGTACGCGTAATGTCGGTCCAGGCCGCTTCATCTCACAATACAGCTGAACCAAAGTATGACATGCTGGTAAGCAGTATGACTTATATCGCCCACAACTCACTTGTGTTCTACTCGTGCATAGCATCAACGCATAAAACCTGGCTCGGATGCCGCTGTTGGGAAACGTAGTAAATTCAAAAAAATTCCTACGCACACGCAAGATCATGGTGATGCATAGCAACGAGAGGGGAGAGTGTTGTCCACGTACCCTCGAAGACCGACAGCGGAAGCGTTATCACAACGCGGTTGATGTAGTCGTAGGTCTTCATGATCCGACCGATCAAGTACCGAACGCACGGCACCTCCGAGTTCAGCACACGTTCAGCTCGATGACGTCCCTCGAACTCCGATCCAGCCGAGTGTTGAGGGAGAGTTTCGTCAGCACGACGGCGTGGTGACGATGATGATGTTCTACCGACGCAGGGCTTCGCCTAAGCACCGCTACGGTATTATCGAGGTGTAATATGGTGGAGGGGGCACCGCACACGGCTAAAAGATCGTTGATCAATTGTGTCTAGAGGTGCCCCCCTGCCCCCGTATATAAAGGAGCAAGGGGGGAGGCCGGCTGCCCTTGGGGCGCGCCAAGGAGAGGGGGGGAGTCCTCCTCCTAGTAGGAGTAGGACTCCCCTTTCCTAGTCCAACTAGGAAAAGAGGGGGGGAAGGAAAGAGAGGGAGAGGGAGAGGGAAAGGGGGCTGCGCCCCCCTCTCCTAGTCCAACTAGGATTCCTCCTGGGAGGGGGCGCGCCACCTCCTGGCTGCTGCCCTCTCTCTCTCCTCTAGGCCCACTAAGGCCCAATACTTCCCCGGGGGGTTCCGGTAACCCTCCGGCACTCCGGTTTAATCCGAAACTTCTCCGGAACACTTCCGGTGTCCGAATATAGTCGTCCAATATATCAATCTTTATGTCTCGACCATTTCAAGACTCCTCGTCATGTCCGTGATCACATCCGGGACTCCGAACAACCTTCGGTACATCAAAACATATAAACTCATAATATAACTGTCATCGTAACTTTAAGCGTGCGGACCCTACGGGTTCGAGAACTATGTAGACATGACCGAGACACCTCTCCGGTCAATAACCAATAGCGGAACCTGGATGCTCATATTGGTTCCTACATATTCTACGAAGATCTTTATCGGTCGGACCGCATAACAACATACGTTGTTCCCTTTGTCATCGGTATGTTACTTGCCCGAGATTCGATCGTCGGTATCTCGATACCTAGTTCAATCTCGTTACCGGCAAGTCTCTTTACTCGTTCCGTAATACATCATCCCGCAACTAACTCATTAGTCACAATGCTTGCAAGGCTTATAGTGAAGTGCATTACTGAGTGGGCCCAGAGATACCTCTCCGACAATCGGAGTGACAAATCCTAATCTCGAAATACGCCAACCCAACAAGTACCTTTGGAGACACCTGTAGAGCACCTTTATAATCACCCATTTACGTTGTGACGTTTGGTAGCACACAAAGTGTTCCTCCGGTAAATGGGAGTTGCATAATCTCATAGTCATAGGAACATGTATAAGTCATGAAGAAAGCAATAGCAACATACTAAACGATCGGGTGCTAAGCTAACGGAATGGGTCAAGTCAATCACGTCATTCTCCTAATGAGGTGATCCCGTTAATCAAATGACAACTCATGTCTATGGCTAGGAAACATAACCATCTTTGATTAACGAGCTAGTCAAGTAGAGGCATACTAGTGACACTCTGTTTGTCTATGTATTCACACATGTATTATGTTTCCGGTTAATACAATTCTAGCATGAATAATAAACATTTATCATGATATAAGGAAATAAATAATACTTTATTATTGCCTCTAGGGCATATTTCCTTCAACTGCATGGTGGCCGGCGGGTAGGCTGGGCGCCTTGGGGAGAGGCGGCTGACCTTGGTTGGGGCGTGATGGCGTGGTGGTCGACGAGGAGGCTCGACGGCATGCCTAAAGTTAACTGTGCCGGTGGGCGGTGGCCATACCCTCACCTCCTTCCCTCCCTACACCTGCATAAAGTTGAATTGGATCCAGAGTCTCCCACTACTGCCAATCACCATGTCCTCGACGGCCGGCTCGGGCGCAGGTTCCCCACCTTCCTCACACTTCCTCCTCCTTCTATTTGTCTCCCTCCCATCTCTGCTCACTCTGCTAGATCTCCTTGATTGCCTTGCAGGGATGCAGGTCATGGTCGGCAAGTCGTACGTCCAGAAGCTATCCCGTGTCCGCCTCCAATTCCACCCAGGCTAGCTAATTTGTTTGTTCAGAAGCACAAAAATACCAAGGTGCATTCTGGATACAGAATCTAGACTTTGCTCTCTTCTGTAATATACAAGAAGCAGCTAGTACTTAATTAGTAATTTGGTAGTAGAAAGATCGATCTGCTATTCCTGGACATCAAGTAGCTTTAACATATGCTACATACGATTTATGCATTGATGAAGGTACATTGCGTGCAAATTGATTTGAGAAATTTTTGTCGAGATAGGTAATTGAATACTGTACTTGGGAACAATTGCCCTTGAAGATATCTTGAGCTTTACTCTGGGTGCTCAAGTGAAACAATTACTTCTCACTGAAGGTTCTGTTTCTATCTTGGACGGGATATGTAAAATATGCTTCCAATCTATGCAATCTAGTATTCCTTTTATCTGTTTTTAATGGTAAAAAATTTCTGTTTTGTTCAGATTGTTCCTTGGATTTCTAAATCTGAAAGAGTGATGCTCAATGAGATTAGGTCGTGCTAACACATCAACAATCAATGCTGACAAGCCTCGACTATATATTGCAGAAATTAAGCACCTTGTTGAGCAATTCGGAAATGCAGGTATGTCAGGATCTGACGACCTGTATTATGGAGGGTGTACATCATGTGTGTTTTTATTCGATGATGATGACTGCATTTGAGGTTTGGGTTTAGGCGGCGTTGCACTTGAGGTAGATGAGGCAGCTGTGGAGGAAAACCTCTCCTTTTCTTGGTTTATTTGTTTCATGCAAATTTGATGAGTATTCTGTGCCTTATATAGCAGCCAGACAACTAGAGATACAGACCGAATCGACTAGGACTCCTGATTCGAAACAACAGCCAATACTTGAAAATAAATAAAGCTAATAAATCCCAAGATAGCCAGATTTATCTAAGTTCATTTGGATCCTACACAAGGTCCTGATTATCAATGCTTTTTAGGTCCCTTGATGTGCGGCAGTGCAGACAGCCATACTGTTTGCCCCTCATGGCAAGATATGAGTCTTACCCATTGATATAGTGCTCTATTTCTTCAGAGAATGGTACAATTATCTTCCACAATAGGAATGGAAATTGTCTCGGGTCTGCTTTATTTCTGCCTGATGTACTTCTCACTATGTGGTTTGCAAAATCAGTGATCTTCACACACAGTTAAGGACTTCTTAGCATGCCACACTGCCACTGTATTATCCACTGTTAATTTTCTAACCTTTGAAACTGACCTGCTATTATCTCTACAGGTAACTGCATGAGTGGCATTGTGGTGATTATTCTGCCAACCCATTTGTACATCATGTGTGTTTTTTATTCGATGACGATGACTGCACCCTATAGTGGAACTCTATCGGAAGTTGGAAAAGTACCTAGTTAGTTTGTCTAGATCATGAGATGCTGACCAGGCATTCTGCAGTCTGCGGTTCTAATAGCATATTTTCTCAAAGGATTGTGATTTTTGTGAATTTCTCATGTGCCCTATGGGCTGGGTATGTTATATTCTGGTGTGTGTTGGTCTCCTTCTTTAATCAATTGGATTAGTTTTTCAGCATTTTATGCCTCTTGGGTCTCATGCTTTCTTCATCTCCTCTTCTTTTCAGTGTCATTTGGATATGTTCATAGTCAATGTCCACTGAAAAGTGAGAAGATTTCAGAGAACTCGTGAAACACAATGGCTAGCGAGATCCATCTTTAATTAGCTACAACTGAACCATCGTCAAAAGGTCGAACTGTTCTTCATATCTTTTCATTTCTTTTAGCACCACCTCTCCCCATACCGTCTACTTTCAGCTTCCCAATTAACGAATTATAGGCCAAATACATATACCAATCATTTTGTATTAATATATTATTCTTCCCTGCTACCTATAGTGCCATAATCATCTATGGCTGAAGATACTAACAAGAAGAACCAATCACTAGAAGCATCCCCTAATATATACGGCAACACAATCTTATAAACCACATCTTACAGTTCAGCCTCGTCAATTTCATAGTGCAGTTGCTATGCAAGCTTGGTTTTTATCATTTATAGTGAGCCTCCATTTCAAAGTTCTCTTCTGTTGGAATCATCATGAAATCTCATTTTGTCCTATTTTTAATACATCACCTCTTAGTTTTGAATTGCTTTTGTATACTATTCAATTAATGACAACAAGAGTTAACGTGATTGTACATTGATGCACACTTCATATATCCTTGCAAATTTTAATATAAATGCCTAGGAACCCATTTTAGTTCTAATAGCCAATCCACGATCCTTTTCTTATTACCCGGTAGTGTTGCTACTACAAATTCTACCCCTGGTGCAATTGGAACTTTGCAACTTCTGTTAATACATCTAGAAGTAGATTGACAAGGATTCAGCCACATTTGCAGGCATATTAGCCGTTAACTCAGTCACTATTGTAGAAGGATGCAGGTATGAGCACACAATAATGGAACTAATGCTGCTATGAACTTTGTCAGGCCCTAAAGTATTGTTTCTGACGCTGAACTAGCTACATATATTTTAAAAATCTTAAGGTATTTGATGTATAAATACAATATGGTCGTCTCCTTTGGCAACTCCAAACTTACTTTTTGTGTACCGAGTTTCTGTTGTACTGTAAGTTAGGGTGTTTGTACAGCAGTATATTGGCTTAGTACTTTGTGCTTTGGGTTAAAAAGAAAAGTTATAGCGTAGGTAAGGTAGCTGTAATCAAGGGTAGAGCTAAGCCAAGGTCTCTACTCCTTTCACGAACAGAAATTTTTGCACAAAGGTAGCTACATTTTCCTTGCTACAAACAAGCTGAAAGATTGCTCGAAAGAGAAACTCCTAATCTCCTTGATTTCACCGAGAATGGCATCGACTAAAAAATGCTAGCTGTAACAAATCCTCTCGCCCTAGCTAGAGGTCCAGTGAACTCAGTCCATTATAATTATTAATAGATCTATAAAAAAATACCTACAATATAATTTATGAACGCAGCCTTATCCTATTAAAAAGGGAGGAATACATCCTTCCAGTAATTTTATGGGAAGAATCTCCTTTTTCTTAGAGAGTTACGTCGCTTTTTTTGTGGCGTAGGAGAGATTCTCTAGGCCGTAATCTTACTTGTCACAAGCAGCAAATCTTACCTCACCTTACCTAATGTGCTTCTCATCCTGGTGTTACAAAGCGCAAGACTAATTCTGGAAACTGTAAGATTACCTCACAAGCCTGAAAACCGTAAGATTACCTCACAAGCTGGTTTGGTTCAGTGCGTGGGATGGCTGGGGTGAAGAATAAGAATTCTTCACCCTGGGTGACGAATAGTCAATCCCTATATATATATATATATATATATATATATATATATATATATATATATATATATATATATATATATAGACACACACACACACACTATTCTGATCACGGGATTAGAATATTATTCTGATCACAACCTGAATTTCCTGAGTTACACAACCTGAACTTCCCTCTGTAGGAACCCGACCTTCGGGCTATCTTCGCAACCGTGTCTCCCCGCGCGAATTATTCTGGTCAGTCCTGTTCAATGTGATGTAAGTGTAATCTGCAAACGTTTTTTAACAACTAAATGCCTGTTTTAAATAGGAATCTCGCTCATTGGCGGATTTGCTCTCGGGTCGTGATGAACATGCGTTTGTTTGCAATTTTACTGCTTGAGTTGTTCGACCTGAACTTCCCCTAGTGCTAGGTTGAACTTCCGCACATATTGCCCAAATGGGGCTTGCGATATACTGTTGGAAAGCTATGGACACGAGTATCATGACCCAAGTTAAATTTTTGACAAACTATAAGCGGTTTAAGTGCAGTTTTGAGAACCGTTTTTTCTTCATACAAAACACGTGAATCGTATTTTCGATCGCATTTCTAAACCATTTATCGGAATGAGGCAAATAATATGGCGTTGGAACGCTGCCACAAAACCGCTCCTTCCACATGTTCAAAGTTTTCTCTAATTCCCTATGGTTAAAGAGTAATTTAGAAAATCGTAAAATTGCGCAAACCGAACAGCTAAGTTCGTATTTTCAATGTCACTTCTAAACAGCTAATCCAATTGAGGCAAATGATATGGCAGTGGAAAGCTTATGAAAATGCGCTACTTTTTCATGTTAAAAGTTTTTTTCTAATTTTGAGCGGTTTAAAATTAATTGAGAAAACGGTACAAGTTCCACCGAGTTTGTATTTTCGATCTAGTTTTTTAAACGTATGTCCAAATGCAGCAAATGATATTTCGTTGGAAAGCTTGAGGAAATGTGAAACTTTTCTGTATATATTGTTTCTCCCAATTCCTTGCGGTTTGAAGTCAATTTTGAAAATGGCTGAAAACAATTTTTGGCCGTAATTTCTACAACCTTTATCGGAATGAGGCAAATAATATGCCGTTGAAAACCTATGGAAAATGCGAAACTTTTTCATGTAGATTGTTTTCTCTCGTTCCTAGCCGTTTTCAAGTAATTTTGAAAACAACAAGATCATGTGTTCCGCCTTTATCGCGGAACAGATTCTTCAAAAATGCACCGCGTGCAGAAGTTGAACTTCTCGGCATGTCTACTTGAACTTCACTTTGTTTTTCACGTGCTTTTTTTATCATAACTCTCCATCCACTCACCGAAATTGAGCAAGTGATATACCGATGGAAAGCTGCTATAAACACGCAACTTTCCCATGTTGATCATTTTTTCATACTCGCGACGATTTTAAAAGTTTTTCGTCTAAAATTCATTTAGTGTAGTAGTTGAACTTCCTGCTGTTTTTCACGTTGAACTTCTGTGACGTATTTTCGTTTGTAATTTTCTCATCCATTGGTCGGTGTTACACAAATGATATTCCTTTTGTACAATCTCTCTCACATTAATTTTTTTTAACTTTCTCCAACCGAGGACTTGAACTTATAACAACAACAAAATTGGACCTTGCCTTCTAATTCTTTTTTCTCATATTAAACACACACCATGTAGTACACGAACTTTTTCCATTTTTATAATTTGAATTTTTTATTTGCTTATTTGAAATCAAATTGCTCCCAAATAATAAGTGACCTTCTATGTGGATTGAGAGAGTTATTATAAAACGCAAAAAAACAATTTATTTTTTGTGTTTTTGAACATGGAAATACAAGGTGAACCTCTCTCGTAAGAATTTTTGAACTTCCCCTGAAAGAGCACTTGAACTTCTTTCAACAAACCTTTTAAGCTTTTATTTTTCTATACTTTTATTCTTACGTGAAATGCATTCCTTGCAGTAGTTGAACTTCCCGCTGTTCTCACCTTGAACTTCTGTCACGTATTTTTGTTCAACCTCTCTCACAAGCATTTTTAAACTTTCTCGGGCCGAGCACCTGAACATTTAGCAACAAAACTTTTAGCCTTTGCTTTTTCATTCTTTTTTTAATACAAAATGCACACCGTGTAGTATGTGAACTTCTGGCAGTTATGAACCTGAACTTCTGAGATCATGAGTTCCTCCTTCATTGCGAAAACACAGTCTCCAAAAATGCACTGCGTGAAGAGGTTGAACTTCTGGAGCAGTTCTGTTTGAACTTCACTCGGTTTTTCACGTGTTATTTTTTTCCCGTAACTCCCCAAGCACTTACCGGATTTGAGCAAATGATATACCGATGGAAAGCTGTTGAAAACATGCAACTTTCCCGTGTTGATCATTTTTCATACTCGCGACGGTTCAAAATAATTTTTTCAATATATAAAAACGTGTTTTAATTGGTATACATGAAACTTTTAAACCGTACATCGGAATGTAGCATATAATATACCGTTGGAAAGCTTATGAATAGGAGCAACTTTTTCATGTAGATAAGGTGTTACAAATTCGTTGCCGTTTGAGAGCAGTTTTAAAAATGGCAAAAATGTTGTTTTTTCCTCTCTTTTTTTAACATATAATTGAAAGTCGGACGTCTCGTAATATAAGTTTTGAACCATGCAGGGTGGAGCACGTGAACTTGTTGCAATAAACATTTTAGACTTTTAGTTTTGTATTATTTTATTCTCATCTGAAACGCATTCCGTATAGTACTTGAACTGCTCGTTGTTTTCACGTTGAACTTCGGCCATGTATTCTTCGAAAAAAATGTTTTTAAATAAGCATCAAGCATTTTTTTCTTCTAAATTGAACTTCATACTCTCTTTTTTCTAGAAACGGGAAACATTTGAGTTTTCTGTATACGTCAAACTACTCCCTTATTTTAATTTGAACTTCTTCATTTTATTCTTTAGTAACAAGGAAAACTTGAGTTTTTTTAATAAATATTGATTTTCTCTATTTTTATAATTTGGACTTCTTGTTTTTTTAGTGACGGAAATATACTAGTTTTGTGATAAATATTGAACCGCTCTCCTATTTAAAATTTGAACTTCTTAATTTTATTCTTTAGTAATGAGGAAAAATCTGAGTTTTTTATATACTTTGAACTTCTATGTTATTTTAAATTGAACTTCTTAGTTTTATTCTTAGAAAAAAAATATTTTTTTCAAATAAGCATCAAACATTTTTTAAAAATTGAACGTCATACTTTTATTTTTCATAGAAATGGAAAGAATTTGAGTTTTTATAAATTTGTGTCTTTTTATAAATATCGAACTTCTCTATTTTTATAAATTTGGACTTCTTAGTTTATTTGAAATACTTTCTTTTTCTTTTTTTTGAAACCATAAAACAATCTTTTTATAAATAAATAAACATCAAAGTCATGTGTTATGTTAATTTGAACATCTTGCTTTTCTTTAGGTACAAAGGTTTCTAATTTTTTTATAAACTTTGACCTGCTATGTATCTTAAATTTGAACTTCTTGGTTTAGTTTCAGAGACGGAAAAAATTGTCTACTGTTTTGTCTTTTAACTTATAGGCTTTTTGGGGTTTTGTAAACTTCTAGAGTTTATTTTTGTGCAAAGTTACACACACACACACACACATAATAGAACACACACCCACACACTGATGCTCACATGTTTTAATTTTGTTTTGAACTGAATTTTCGAGACTTAAATTTTGTTTGTGCTCTTTTAAATTTATTTGTCGCTTCAAGTTCTAAAAAATCGCAAATCTCCCATGTTTTTCCTTGCATGTTTAAATAGTTTGAACTTGTTGAGATACACATAACACATTTGACCTTCTCGAACACAACAGTTTGACCTTCACAAATAAAAATTGAAGCATAGTAATGCAAGACAAACAGAGCATTCTCTGTATCCACTTTTTGAAATGGCAACATGGGTGCAGGTGCTAGTCGGTGCGTTGTGCAGCGGGCATCGGTCGGTGGTAGTAGCATAAGGCGGTCGTCTGCTTTTTCTGATCGATGTTCTTGAATTGGTTTTGAAGAGGAGCAGCAACTTTTTGTTGCACTGCAGATTCAAATAGACAAGCATGTCCCCTCCTGATGAATGAATGGAACGAGCGAGATGAGTGAGTCTGAATATGATGAATATATAAAGGTCATGTTTTTTATTTGGAATCTCTGGCACTTCTTAGAATATAGACTAAAATAGTAGACAGGAGTGGAGCTTAGTTGCAAGAACATGAAAATGAGAAAAGGAAGAAAGGTGATGCCTGGGAAGGTCGGATTCGGCCGTCGCTGCAGTCCACGCACGACAACAAGTTCCGAAGAGAGATTTCAGAGAAAGACAGTGAGGGTCAATGCCTGTATGACGGTAGAGTGGCTGCCCTACACCGCGTCCCAGCGGGAGCTCCTCCAGGGACATGAGTTTGTCGAAGGGGGATTTCTGTGCTGCGGCTCACGTGGTGATGTCCAGAACATACATGGAATCACATCTGAACTTCCACGCCCGAATTGCTCGCTCCACAAGTCGTCGGTGGAATGGAAGGGGCGGCTCTAGGGAGGCAATGTGAGAGGGCTAGACCTGCTTAGGTGGAGAACTAGAGGTAGAGGAGGAGCGGCTTGCACGGGCGACCACCGAAACAATTCCACCGGTCGGCAGCTAAACGAGAAACAAGGGAACAAACCGGAGCAGCGAAGAGATTATGGGCGGCTGCGCATGGGAGGAGGCGGGGTGCAGGCCAGGGACCAGCGGCAGCGCACTAGAGGAGCGGGAGGGGCTGAAGTCCAAACCCACCTCGCCCTGAAGAAGAGGGCCAGCCTCGCGCCGGAAGGAGGCGGGGGGAACGGCGCACCAGGAGGAGGTGGGGACGGCGGCCTCGCACCGGGAGGACGCGAGGCGGCGGCGCGTCGAGAGGAGGCAGGGCGGCGGCGCGCCGGGAGGAGGCATGGCCGGCCGTGCGCGCGGAAGGGGAGTGGCCGGCGGCACGCCCGGAAGGAGGAGGGGCTGGCGGCGCGCCGGAGCAGGGGTGGGCGGCGGCCGAAGAAGGGAAGAGGCGGAGGATCGGCAATGCCTCCCCGATCCAGGCGGCGGGGCTTCGGGGAGGTAGCGCGGCGGCAGGGCGGCCAGGAAGGTCGCGCGGCGGTGGGGACCCCGGGGAGATCATGCGGCGGCGCGGGGTGAGGGGGATCTAGGGCGGGGGCAGGAGGTTGGGGTTGATGGGATCGGTTGTGTTTTTTTTTTCGCTACTGTTCCCGTGAGTTCGGGGAAACCTCGTCGCTCGATCGGGGTCAAAATAACTATTCTGATCCCAGCTTAAAAATAGTGCTACTATACACACACTTATAAGGACATGGTTGCATAACCAAATTAAACGTCCAATCACATAGGTGGCTACTACACACATGACATTTGCACACACCAAAGCAAACTATTACATGCATAATTACATAGGTGGCTACTACACACATGACATTTTCACACACCAAAGTAAACTATATATTACATGCATAATTAACTAGGATAAATGATCATCTGATCATCATCTACTTCTTATGACGCTTGCCGCCACTTCTCTGTTGGTGGCTCGATCAGGCCTCGTCGATTTCGGAAAGGAGGCACTTCCTCATGTAAACGATCCGCCCGTGCATCTCGTAGCATGTGTACACGCTCTTGGCCGCGAACCTGAGGTGAGGTTCATCCAGTTGCCGCATCCAGGCCCCGTTCCAGGATACGGGACGTGTTCTGTTAGCATCCTGCTTCATCTTTTGGTAGTAGGGGTCGATGATGGCTGAGGCGAGTTGAACCAGGGAGTCATTCTTCGTGCTGCCCCAGACCTTGTAGTGGTCACAGATTTCGACAAGGTTCTTGCAGGCCAAGCCCGTAACATTGAGCGCTTCTACATCATCTGAGGTTTCCACCATAGCTGTTGGGGATATAACTACTAGTGTAACCCGCCCAGTAGGGGCCGGGTTACGCTATAACGATTCATCATATGAAGCCCAATATCAAGCTTGAAGATGGCGGTTCAATCAAGGGCCCCAAGCCCAAAGGCGACTTAAGGTCCATAGTGATAAACCGCCATAATAGCATGACTTGCATTGTAAGGCAAGATTAACTAGTCACCGAGCCAGACACTGTTTATGAGCCGGCCGGGACTCTGTAGGCCGCGGGGCGTCAACCCGAGTATATAAGGGGACGACCCGCCGGCGGTTTAGGGCAAGTAACATCAAATCAAGAGCCAGGCATAGCGGATTCGCTCCCAGGTCATCGAAACCATAGCAATTCCACCTCAACTGGATTAGGCTTTTACCTTCACCGTAAGGGGCCGAACCAGTATAACCCTCGTGTCCTTTGTCCCGCTTTAACCCCTTTAAGCTTCCTAGTTGCGATGGCTCCACGACTAAGTCCTTTCACAAGGACATCTGCCGTGACAATTCCACGACAGTTGGCGCCCACCGTGGGGCCAGCGCATGGTGGATTTGAGTTCTTAAAGGGCAGCTTCGAAGGGCTCAAAGGATACGCTGTGGGCCGGATGACCAAGAGTCGTCGCGGCAAGCTCTACATCGACGACGCCGACTGGGGCCCCGACGCCGGCTCAATTGAGTACGGGTACCGGGTCCCCTTCGGCGGAATCCACGTCTTCATCGGCCGGATTGGCGAGCCGGGCCCTAAGACGGACATCTGCACCGACATCATCGAGACGGCTCAGCGTGCGAGACCCGCCCGGGCTCAGCCCGCCATGAAGCATGCCTTCGTGGGTTGCGTCCATGGAGGGGAATTTTCTGAAGGATCCGTGGATGGTGGTGAGACGACCGTTTACTCTGATGGTGCGTCGTCTACTGGTGAGACGGATTCGTTATACCAATTGCAAGATGGCGGGCTTGGGGGCTGTTCCGATGGCAGCAGTATTCCGGACCCCTTTGAGCCGCCGAGCAGAGTAGGGATCTTCATGGCTGGCACTCAACACGGTCAAAACTCTACGGCAGCGGCAGCAATAACCTCCGGGTCAGGAGCGGCCAGGGCAGGAGGCCCTGTGCGCCCGCCGGCTCAGGTGTTGATTGATCTCATGGACAGATTGACGGCCCTGTTAACCGCCACAGTTATTCTGGTGGATCGGGCTGAGCATGATGCAGAGGTGGCACGGGTACGTGAGGAGGTAGCCCGAGCCAAAGAAGCCCTAGCAGCTGAAGACACCAGATTGGCCGCAGAACGGGAGGCTTTGGATGCTCGAGCTTAGCAAATCCAGTCAGAGGCTTTCCAGCTTACGATGAATCTGAACGCGTCTAATGAGGTGATGAGGAGAAGGCACTAGAAGGCTCAATCCCGTCTGCCTCCGGTTTATGATCCTCGGAATCTCTTCTGCACACCTGGAGCCGGCCCTAGTAACCCGCCAGAGGCAAACCGGTTTATAACACCCAGAGCGGGGGCGCCGGTTCAGCCCCGAGTGATGGAACCTCCTCACATGAATACTGCTCCGCCTTGCTACATACCAACACCACTGGGTCATTTTTCCAACCCTTTGGAGAACCTAATCGCTGCGTCGGTGCGTTTGGCGGCTCTCCTAGTGGATGGCGACTCTCCAACAGCAGTTGAGACGCGAAGTGTCAGAGAACTTCTTCAGACGGCTCTGGCGCCGCAGGAGGCTTATTCTTATAGTCGAGACAGGATTCATTCGACTCCTCGCCCAAGCCGGAGCCCGAGTTACAGTAGACATATGGATTCGGCGGCCGTATCAAGGAACGCCCAGCGCCGTAACCAGCCAGGTGGGCATAATCCGGTACAGGACAGGATACATCAAGAGGCTGAGCGGGCGGCTCAGCAGGCGGCTCACCAAACCTTCCCGGATTATCCAACGACTTCTATTGAGGCAGGTGTGGCCACGAGAACCGGTGGTGTTCCTTGTTTGATACCAGCTCTGCGTAATGAGCGTTTGCCCAAGGATTTCAAGGGACCTCGAAAGGTGCCGAATTACATAGCCGATTTACAGCCTGGGGCGTGGACTGAAAGCTATGAGATGGCCATGGAATTGTTGGAGGTCAGTGATGCGGCAATGGCCAAGTACTTCACCATCATGTTGGATGGAACGGCCCGCACTTGGCTGAAGGGGCTTCCGCCTAACTCCATTGGTTCATGGGCAGAGTTAAAAGCCCGGTTTATTCAGAACTTCAAGGACACATGCAAGCAGCCCATGTCAATTGTAGATTTAACTAATTGCAAGCAAGAGGAAGGTGAGTCCACGACCCATTGGGTGCGCCGGGTCAAGGAGATAATACATTCATCTGATAAGATGGATGCCGGCTCTGCGGTCTTAATGTTGGAGAAAAATTGCCGATTTGAACCTCTGAAACAGAAGCTGGGGCGGCTCAAGCGTGATTGTAATGACATGGGCCAGCTGATGGCGGCTCTAGTCAAATACGCCGATTTTGATAGTACCAAGGATCCCGGGTCTGATGAAGAGAAGACAGGGAAGGGAAAGAAGAACGATAATGGAAAGGGTCATCAGCATAACCCGGCGAGTCAGGGAGGCAATAAACGTAAGGCCGACGGTAACCCGGAGTTTGTGGCTAACATCAATTCACAGGGTAACAATCAATGACGCAAGGGGAGGCCGCCCCCTTGGTCTGGCGGGTCAGGTCCTACTCTTGAGCAATTGCTCAATGAGCCCTGTCCAAGACACGACACTCGGGAAAGGCCAACCACTCACCTATGGAAATATTGCGCGATCATGAAGGCTTTCAAAAATTCTAACATGTTCGACGGCAACCATGGGCCTGACGGTGGCTCAGGTGGAGGCGGTTTTCATGGCTCGTGCGGCGACTCAAGTTCCGGCTTTCAAGGAAATCAAGGTGGTTATAATCAACAGTCTGGCCAGGGAGGTCAGCAACAGCAGCAATCGGGTTATCAGAGCAATCCAAAGCAGCTGAATAGTGGACAGTATCATGTGTTCACCACTAGTCTATGCAAACGAGACCAGAAGCTTCACAAAAGGGCTGTGAACGCTGTTGAGCCGGCAGTCCCTCGTTATTTGAGGTGGTCAGAGCAGCTCATTGTATGGAGCAGGGAAGATCACCCTCCCCGGGTTGAATCCGGGTCAGTTGGCTTTGGTGGTGGCACCTCAAGTTGCTGGATATAAATTCACTAAAGTACTCATGGATGGAGGCAGCAGCATCAACATCCTCTATTATGAAACCTTCCGTCGTATGGGTCTGACTGATAAAAATCTTAAGACGTCCAACACTGTTTTCCATGGAGTGGTGCCTGGTAAGTCGGCATACCCAGTGGGTAAGATTGAACTGGAGGTAGCCTTCGGAGATGAGCATGACTCTAGGGCTGAGAAATTAACCTTTGAAGTGGTCAAGATCAAGAGCCCATATCACGCTCTATTTGGACGGCCGGCTTATGCCAAGTTCATGGCGCGGCCGTGTTATGTTTACTTGCAGCTCAAGATGCCGGGTCACAAGGGCACCATCACGGTACATGGGAGTCAGAAGATAGCCCTGGAATGTGAGGAAGGTGACGCTGCTTATGCTGAATCTGTCTGTGCAGCAGAGGAGTTGAAGTTTTATAAGGATAATGTTGACCCGGCAGACATGACGTCTCTGAAGAAGCCAACCACGGAACACGAGCCGATGATGAAATTTAAGTCGGACGATGACACCAAGCTTGTTGATTTTGGTCCAGGCGACTCATCTAAGCAATTCAGTATCAGTGCCAATCTGGATCCCAAATAGGAAAGCGCGCTCATCGAGTTCATCCGTGAGAATCGGGACATCTTTGCATGGAAACCTTCTGACATGCCGGGTGTACCGAGAGAACTTGCTGAGCACACTCTCAATATTGATCCAAAGTTTAAGCCGGTCAGGCAGTTTCTTTGGCGGTTTAACGAGGAGAGGCGTAAAGCTATCGGTGAGGAGGTGGCCCAGCACTTGGCGGCCGGGTTTATTGTTGAAGTTTTTCACCCGGAGTGGTTGGCTAACCCGGTGCTTGTACTTAAAAAGAACGACACCTGGCATATGTGTGTGGATTACACAGACTTAAACAAGGCTTGTCCGGCTGATCCTTTCGCTCTCCCCCGTATAGATCAGATCATTGATGCTACGGCGGGTTGTGAGTGTTTGAGTTTCTTGGATGCTTATTCTGGTTATCATCAGATCAACATGGCAGTTAAGGGCCAGGAGAAGACGACTTTCATCACTCCGTTTGGAGCCTTCTGTTATGTGTCTATGCCTTTTGGGCTTAAAAGTGCCCAGGCGACTTATCAAAGATGTGTGCAGAACTGTCTCCATAATCAGATTGGGCGTAATGTTCATGCTTATGTGGATGATATTGTGGTGAAGTCCAGAGAGAAGGAGACCTTGATAGATGATCTGAAGGAAACCTTTGATAATCTTCGGGTCTACAAAATGATGCTTAACCCGGCCAAATGTGTGTTTGGCGTGCCACCAGGCAAGCTTTTGGGTTTTCTGGTTTCTAACAGAGGCATTGAGGCTAACCCAGAGAAGATCAAGGCAATCACCTCTTTGGCTAAGCCGGCGTGCGTCAATGATGTCAATCGCTGCTTTAAGCCGGTTCATAAGCCGGTTAGGTGAGAAGGCCATACCACTGTATCAGATGATGAAGAAGACATACAACTTTGTCTGGAGTGATGCCTCTAATGCTGCCTTTGAAGATTTAAAGAGACATTTATCTGAGCCGCCGGTCCTTGCGGCTCCCATTGATAAGGAACCTTTATTGCTGTATGTGGCTGCTAACTCACGTGCTGTCAGTGTTGCAATTGTGGTGGAGCGCAAGGAGGCTGGCAAGGAGCATCCGGTTCAACGGCCGATTTACTACATCAGTGAGGTGCTTATTGAGTCTAAGCAAAGATATCCACATTGGCAAAAGCTCGTTTATGGGGTGTTCATGGCGAGCCGGAACCTTAAGCAATACTTCCAGGGTCACCCCATCACTGTGGTAAGTTCTGCTCCTTTGGGAGACATCATTCAGAATAGAGAGGCCACAGGACGAGTCGCCAAGTGGGCCATTGAACTTGGGCCTCATGGCTTAAGGTATGTGCCACACATTGCTATTAAGTCTCAGGCACTGGTGGACTTCATCAACGATTGGACAAAGCTGCAGACGCCTGAGGAAAAGCCGGACAACACATATTGGACTATTCACTTTGATGGGTCCAGGCAATTGGAGGGCTCGGGGGCTGGTGTTGTTTTAGCTTCCCCTCGAGGTGACAAATTCTGTTATGTGCTCCGGTTGATGTTTTCCTGTACTAACAATGCAGCTGAGTATGAGGCCTTGCTCCATGATCTTCGGATGGCTAAGGAGATGAACTTAAGCCGGGTAAGGTGCTTCGGCGACTCAGATTTGGTGTCTCAACAGGTGTCAGGCAAGTGGGATTCTAAGATCCTCTCATGGCGGCTTATCGCCATGAAGTTGATGCTATCGCTAGACACTTCAAAGGTTATCAAGTGGAGCACATTGATCGAAGAAAGAATGAGGCGACTGATGCCTTAAGCCGGCTGGGATCTCAGCGTAAGCCGGTGCCACCTAACACTTTCTTAGATATTCTGCATAACCCTTCTGTTAAGTTACCCACAGAGGAAGACTTAGCTGTCCCAGACCCAGAAGCGCAATTGGTGGTGGCTCTTCATGTCATCCCAGATTGGACAGTGCCATATTTGGCTTACATGACCCGGGGCGAGTTGCCTGAGGACGAGACCTTGGCTAGACAAATCGTCCGGCAGTCTAAGTCGATGACAATTGCTAATGGTGAGTTGCATCATCGTAGTGTTACTGGGGTGTTTCAACATTGTGTTTCGCCTGAGGAGGGTCAAGAAATCCTTCGTGAGATCCATGAAGGCGATTGTGGTCATCACGCCGGTTCTAAATCTCTTGTGTCCAAGGCTTTCCGTCATGGTTTTTATTGGCTGACGGCTCATGCTGATGCGGAGGATCTGGTCAGTAAATGTGATGGTTGCCAGAAATTCTCACGACGAGCTCATGTGCCGGCTCAAGAATTGAGGATGATTCCAATTACTTGGCCGTTTGCAGTCTGGGGGCTTGACATGGTTGGGCCTTTCAAAAGGTCCAAGGATAAAAAGACACACCTCCTGGTGGCGGTTGATAAATTCACGAAGTGGGTTGAGGCAGAGCCGGTCAGTAAGTGTGATGCAGCCATGGCGGTTCAATTCATGAAAAAGGTGATCTTTAGTTTTGGCTTTCCACACAGCATCATAACTGACAATGGTACTAATCTGTCTAAAGGTGCCATGGAAGAGTTTTGTCAATGTGAGCATATCCGGCTCGATGTTTCATCAGTAGCTCATCCTCAATCCAATGGTCAAGCTGAAAGAGCTAATCAGGAGATCTTGAAAGGCATTAAGCCCCGGCTCATGGTCCCCTTACAGCGGACGCCGGGTTGTTGGGTGGAGGAGTTGCCTTCTGTGATATGGAGCATCAATACTACACCTAACAGATCTACGGGTTATACGCCTTTCTTCATGGTTTATGGAGCAGAGGCGGTTCTACCAAGTGACATTCGTCATGACTCGCCCCGTGTAGCGGCTTATGTTGAAGCTAATAACGAACAAGCCCATTAGGATGCACTTGACTTGTTGGATGAGAAGCGTGACTTAGCGGCAGCTCGCTCGGCGATTTACCAACTGGACCTGCATCGTTATCACAGCCACCGGGTTAAGTCCAGAACCTTTCAAGAAGGTGACCTAGTGCTCCGGCTCATCCAGGATCAGTCTGATGCGCACAAGTTATCCCCACCTTGGGAAGGGCCTTTTGTGGTCAGTAAGAATTTACACAACGGGTCATATTACCTCATCGATATTTGGGAGCACAAAGACTCACGTAAGTCGGAGGACGAGACCCGCCGGCCGTGGAATATCGCCCATCTTCGGCCTTACTATACTTGAGCCGCCAGCTCTTATGATGTACATATTTTGACGATGTATGTACTATGATAAGCAATAAAGCAGGACCTCTATCCTTTTCATCCTCAAAATTTTATATGTCCTCATTATTATATCTTTAAACCGACCAACAGGGAGTTGATCATATTTGAATCTGGCTCTCCTTTGGGTCCGGCTCATGATCGCATTCGAATCTAGCCATTAAATATCATGATCACTAGGGGGCTTCCTGTTCAAACATAGGTCGTATTCGAACCAAAGAGAACATAGCTGTCGGTACCCTTTTGATTGGCACACTGCCAAACCCACTAGGGGGCTTCTTGATCGTATCCGAATCATAGCTCAACCCCTTTCGGTCTGACGTGGATCGTATTCGAATCAGCGTCATTAAACAACTCTCAAGGTCATTTGGGGGCTTCCTGTTCAAACATAGGTCGTATTCGAACCAAAGAGAACATAGCTGTCGATACCCTCTTGATCGGCAACGCCAAAGCCACTGGGGGCTATATGATCGTATTCGAATCTTAGCTTAACCCCTTTGGAACGGTTTACTGATCGTATTCGAATCAGAAGCCTCAAAACTTTGTTTGTTTCCTGTAAGGTTTTTGCAATCACAATTTTTCGACTGTGTTAAGATTTTATTGATTATATTTGAAAGCATCTAGTGGGTGGCTATTTCCATCTGGCTTAACCTTGATCAATAAGTTGTCAGCACATAACAAACATTATATGTGCCGGCTTTTATAGAATTGGGTTATCATCCTCACTGTCCGGGTCATATAAACCGGCGGTATCATCCAAAGGATCATAGGTATGATATCATCAGTTGTATTTCAAGGTTATAATTGACAACATGCCTACTTATCTATGATTCTTTTTGGGTTTTATATAAGTTATATGACCCGCCTTACGGTAAGCCGCCAAGGGTCTTGTGATTTATTTTTGTGTGCAGGACAGTTGAATCCAACTCTCTTAAGCATAAAGAAACATATGTTAAGCGTAATACGGAGGAATATCAGATGGCGGCTTAACATTGTTGAGCACCAAATACGTGCACAATGGCACGGCAAAATCAAGTTATTTCTACCCTATTACATGACTCCCAGAGTCCAAAGGATTAACATTGTTTCTTCAGTAAAACACATATATGAGCTGCCCGACGGATCAATTGTTTTGTTGGCCTGAAGCTTCCGGCTCATCCCTTTCCGCTCCTCCATCTGTGTCCCTGTCCTGGAAGGTTGATGATGACCAGTCAATGCCACTCAAAGCTTCAAATTCAGCTTCATCATCAATTAACCCAGCCGGATCAACTTCAGGGGTGAAGGTATGCTTACGAATTGGAGGGATCAAGCTGATCACTTCATAATGTGGCGTTGGAATCCTCTGGTTCTCTGCGACATAACCCGGATGGTACTTGGTCAGATCCGTGTCAGCGGCGATCAGGGTGGCCATAGGGCGTATTTCTTTCACACAAGCGGTGAAATCCTTCTGTTCAAATGGTGTGCCATCCTCCTTTAGGCTTGGGTATCCGATGGCGATGTCGGCCGGGTCTAGCTCCGGTAGCCATGCCTTGGCCCGGCTTAACGCAGCTACGGCTCCGGCTCTCGCAGAAGATTGCCTTAGTTCTTTGAACCGCTGCGGTAGCACGGCAAGCCATTTCAGTACATCCGCCAGGAGGGTGGGGACTTCATTTGACAAAGCCACTGCAGCTAAGGCACGCTGAGACCCGGTGTAAAGTTGTTCTACCAGCGTATAAACCGCCTTCAGCTTTACCAGCATGCTTTGGTTAAGATTTGAACTCCTAGGCCTGTATTATAATGTCATGTGAGTTGATAACAATTGATATGATTATTAGACAAGATTCAACACTTGCAGAGTAACTTACCAAAGATTGCTGAGACCATCTGAGATACATGGCGTTTCAAACCGGATAATTCGGCAGTTGTTTCTGCAAGAGCCGCCTCTGCCTTCTCAGCCTGATTGATCAAGGCGATCTTTTCATCAGCCCAGGCCTTCTTCTCGGATTCAAAGCCTTTTTCAGTTTCTCTTGTTCAGATACACTGAATTCAAACTTGGAGTTGGCTTTTTGGGCTTCAATCTCCTGTGCTTCTAGGCGATTCTTCAAGTCAGATATTTCCGATTCAAATTGACTAATGGTGGCCTGCACAAATGCCGGGTTAAAGTCAGGATTATCATAATGCCACGTTAAGTCCCAAGCCTCTTTGCAAGCAAGGACACTTGGCACTTGGGGGCTAATGTGTGTTGAAGAAATCTGCTTACAGTGGCGGTTCATAAAAGTAAGTCTCGAGCACTTTGCAAGCAAAGATACTTGGCACTTGGGGGCTAATGCGTATTGCTGTTACAAGAACTTTTCGATTTAAACATGATAAGGACTGGTTTAAACATACTGTTTAAGCCGGCCCTTGGGGGCTACAGGATAAGCCGGACTTCTTACATATATTGCTAAGCTGGTCTTAAGTCTACAACATATTTCATCATAAGCAATAGACTTGGGGGCTGGTATGGTAAGGATAAATAAAGTACAGCAAGAAGAGTTATACCTCAGATTTTTGGTGCATCTGCTTCACCATGTCAATTTCCATGTCACGGCTGTTGTGCACTGGCTCATATAGCCAGAGAAGATTTCTCCAATACTCATGTGAGTATAATCAGTGACATCCAGTTTAGCCCTGCAGCGTTCCAGAAGTTCTTCTTGGCGAAGCACTTGGCCAGCACGGTTGGTCTTCCCGGCTCAACAAAGCCGATCTTGATGATTTCGACAACGGGGTCATCTGTCTTGGCCGGGCTAGGGATCTTCGGGTTTTCAGAACCATCAATGGCTTGCTCGACAGGCGGATCAGCAGTTGGCGTTGGAATATCATGGGCTGGTTCAGGCGGCAGCTCATGAGTGGAGGTGTCAGGAGCAGCCGTTCTGAGCTCCGGTTCATTTAAGATCGGCTCTTCGGCCGGCTTGTTCTTCTTCGCCCTTCTGCTGGGCTTTGCTTGTCCACTACATCAAACAAAAAGTCAGTACAAGAGTAGCAAATTGAAATTAACATAGGATAAGCAGGTTATCATTACCCTGGAGTGGTTTTGAAAGCCAGCAAATTGGACTGCATTGACTCGCCGGAGGAAGGAGAAGTTCCCTGGAAGTTTGAGTCAGAAGAATTGAGTGGTTGACGAGTGAGACCCGCTAGGGGATAAAAGGAATTTAAATCGGAGGTGACCTCGTTCCGACGTTTCCTTGGTGTATTGGGCAAGCCGGAGGAGAGTTCCGCATCTTTGCTGGTTCGGGTCTGCCTCCGGCTCTCATGAATCTGACGCTTCAAAAGAAATTGAGGGTCTTGGTAAGCTAAAGGATGTGAAAATCTTACTTTCCGGGTCACTCTTCGGACTTTTTGTCTTGGCAAAGGCTCGGAGTCGGAGGAAATGATAGTTACCTCTTCCACCGCTGCGTGACTCGCTCCTGTATCCTCCTGAGGATAATCAGTGTCAATAAGATAGTTAAAAAAGGAGCCTAGAGAATCAAGAGCTACCTCTGATTCAGAGGTGTCCTCTAGCCGAAACATGTCGGAAGCGCTGGGTTTGTTTCCTTTCTTCTTGGCGGCGGCTCTCCTGGCGGCTTTGTTAGCTTTTCTGGCCTTCTTTACAGCCTCATGATCATAGTTGGCTTTCCAAAACTCGTCAGTGGCCTGTGAATTTCAACAAGAGTTTTGAGTAAAGGTAAAACCTCAAAGGAGAAAGTATAAATAAAAATGCTTAAGTTACTAGCTTACCGCTGGAGCCGGGTTAGCTTTGCAGAAAGGGCTCAAACCTACTTTGCCATAGTCTGCCAGGCTGTCATTCAGGAGTGATTTTGTCTTATCATCAATGATGTCATCAGGTAAATCGTCAGGACTGTGCCACAGAGGATCATTCTTCTGGCCTGTGTAATCACACATCAAACCAGGGCGGCGGCTCAATGGAATAACCCGCCAGGCAAGCCAAACCCGGACCAAGTCAATACCATTCAAGCCATTCCCCAGAAGAGCCTTGATTTTACTCATGGTGGGGGCGAGTTTTTGGCGTTCAGCAGGAAACAGTTTATCTGGCAAAGGGTGAGTGGACTCGAGGCGCAGGGCACGAAAGCCGGGCAGAGGGTTCTCATCAGCCAGAGAAGTATCTTGACAATAGAACCACGTCTGGTTCCAGTCTTTAGGGTGACTCGGTGGTTCGGCATATGGGAAAAGACAGTCTCTCCGTTGCTGGATTGAAATCATACCAAGTTCCAAACTAGGCCCATTGGCACGTTCATTCCGCCGGTCCAAATAAAATAATTCCCTGAAGAGCAGCAAGTTGGGTTCTTCTCCAAGGTACACCTCACAGAACACTTGGAAATTGCAAATGTTAGATACATAGTTGGGACCGATATCTTGAGGTCGGAGATCGAAAAAGTGCATGACTTCTCTGAAAAACTTTGAGCCGGGTTGGAGAAAAGCCCCGGTTCATGTGATCAGTAAAGACGATGACTTCCCCCTCTTTGGGTTGAGGTTTTTCCTCTGTTGGATCAGGAGCACGATAGGACATGACTTCCTTCTTTGGTAGATAGCCGGTCTTCACAAAATCAGCAACGGTGCTTTCTGTGACGATGGATTTGACCCAATTGCGGGTAATTTGGGCGCTTTTGGCGACATTCTAAAGGTGGAAGCCTACGACAAAATAAAAATTTCCGGTTCAAATTTAAGCCGGAGAGAAATACTTCAAATCATACTCAAGATGGCGGCTTATAAGAAGGGCCTAATGGCGTATGGCTAGTTATGTCAGATTGTTTAAGCCGCCATGAGCAGTTACCGTTATTTAAGCCACCGGGCATGGTTGAAGTAATTTATCGAGCATCTCTAATTAAAGCCGGTGGTGTGAGCCGCCATGGCTAAGTGGATCTATTAAGATACAGGCATCGACTAAGTGTACAAAAACAGGTTTCATAGGTCGCAATTATTAATTTGGATCAAATGGCTGTTCAAAAAAGAAAATATTCTAGACCTAAAAATCTAGTGCAGATGAGCTCGAGAGTTCTGATGAGGCCTCTGAACTAGAAAAAGGGATCTACTAGCGTCTGAAATGGATGCGAAACAACTACCACATGAGTTTAGTACTTCTTTTGGATTAAAAGAGGATGCAATGAAGAAACCATGGAGAATCTATGATGAACAGCGAAGAACATAGAGGAACTCGCAAACCCTAATGCGGATCTGAGGTGCGGGAAGACGAAGGCTTACAGCTGCAGATCTACTGCGTAGGGTCGCCGCCGTTCTCTGGACTGATTCAGGTTGATGCAGCGGCCGAAGTCGATGAGGACGAAGTGCTCTGCGGCGGCGGAGCTCGAGCAGCAGCGGAGTCGCGAGAGGAAGAAGACGACGGAAAAGGGGAGAATGAAGAAAGACCTAAAGTCGTGCCTATTTATAAGGAGAAGACTGATAGAGTTGGCGCGAGAAACGAGGAGGCTGAAACATGGTTATGCAGCTACTCAGACGCCTTGATTTTTGGGATGGTCATTAAAGATAAGGATCCGTTGGGATATGATTGAATAAAATATAAATCAAATGGCAGATGAAGTCACGGCGGGTTATCATGAGTCCAGAAGATGACATCATGGAGAGTTATAAATTTTTGCACAGGTAGAAGGCAGAAGACTTTTTCTTAAGTATTGAAGATTGACATGAACCGGTTCAAATCAATCTGGGGCCTAATGTTGGGGATATAACTACTAGTGTAACCCGCCCAGTAGGGGCCGGGTTATGCTATAATGATTCATCATATGAAGCCCAATATCAAGCTTGAAGATGGTGGT
This sequence comes from Triticum aestivum, assembly GCF_018294505.1. NCBI lineage: Eukaryota > Viridiplantae > Streptophyta > Magnoliopsida > Poales > Poaceae > Triticum > Triticum aestivum. The sequence goes on from NC_057811.1 coordinate 289,578,361, forward strand.
TCAGTCAAGGGCCCCAAGCCCAAAGGCGACTTAAGGCCCGTAGTGATAAACCGCCATAATAGCATGACTTGCATTGTAAGGCAAGATTAACTAGTCACCGAGCCGGACACTGTTTATGAGCCGGCCGGGACTCTGTAGGCCGCGGGGCGTCAACCCGAGTATATAAGGGGACGACCCGCCGGCGGTTTAGGGCAAGTAACATCAAATCGAGAGCCAGGCATAGCGGATTCGCTCCCTGGTCATCGAAACCCTAGCAATTCCACCTCAACTGGATTAGGCTTTTACCTTCACCGTAAGGGGCCGAACCAGTATAACCCTCGTGTCATTTGTCCCGCTTTAACCCCTTTAAGCTTCCTAGTTGCGATGGCTCCACGACTAAGTCCGTTCACAAGGACATCTGCCGTGACAATTCCACGACAATAGCGAACTTGTAGTCGGTGCTATTTACAAACCTGGCGAAATGGTCGCAAGGCCCTGTGGCCATGTAGTAGTGGTAGATGAGGACATGATGGCGCACGCACAAATGGGCGACGACAACCTTCTGATCTTTGCTGGGATGACCGCTGGTGTACTGGAGGTCGATGCCGACCACCTTGTACTTGTCTCGAGCAAGCAACTGCTCCACGGTGTTGATGTAGTTCTCCACCACGGTCGGGTCAATGGTGTACACAACCGAGAGATCTGTCTCCCTCGCGTGGGTCTCCACTTCATGCTCGCCGAACTCCATTTGAGCGCCGCTAGATATCCTCTCTGTATGTGTCATCATGGATGTGCTTGTTTTTTTGTGGGGCGTGATCGAAATGTTGAAGAGACTAAGGTTATAATGGCCATGGGAATTAATGGGGAAGCCGGACTGCCTGGAATATCGGCATGCCTGGATGGCAGTTCTAATATGCAGCACGTAACTCCATCATGCCGCACGTAACTGCATGGTGGTGATACCCACAAGTATAGGGGATCTATCGTAGTCCTTTTGATAAGAAACAGTGTCGAACCCAATGAGGAGCAGAAAGGAAATGATAAGCGGTTTTCAGCAAGGTATTCTCTGCAAGCACTGAAATAATAGGTAACAGATAGTTTTGTGATAAGATAATTTGTAACGAGCAACAAGTAACAAAAGTAAATAAAGTGCAGCAAGGTGGCCCAATCCTTTTTGTAGCAAAGGACAAGCCTAGACAAACTCTTATATAAAGAAAAGCGCTCCCGAGGACACATGGGAATTATCGGCAAGCTAGTTTTCATCACGTTCATATGATTCGCGTTCGGTACTTTGATAATTTGATATGTGGGTGTACCGGTGCTTGGGTGCTGTCCTTACTTGGACAAGCATCCCACTTATGATTAACTCCTATTGCAAGCATCCGCAACTACAAAAGAAGTATTAAGGTAAACCTAACCATAGCATGAAACATATGGATCCAAATCAGCCCCTTACGAAGCAACGCATAAACTAGGGTTTAAGCTTTTGTCACTCTAGCAACCCATCATCTACTTATTACTTCCCAATGCCTTCCTCTAGGCCCAAATAATGGTGAAGTGTCATGTAGTCGACGTTCACATAACACCACTAGAGGAGAGACAACATACATCTCATCAAAATATCGAACGAATACCAAATTCACATGACTACTAATAGCAAGACTTCTCCCATGTCCCCAGGAACAAACGTAACTACTCACAAAGCATATTCATGTTCATAATCAGAGGAGTATTAATATGCATAATGGATCTGAACATATGATCTTCCACCAAATAAACCAACTAGCATCAACTACAAGGAGTAATCAACACTACTAGCAACCTACAGGTACCAATCCCAGACTTAGAGACAAGAATTGGATACAAGAGATGAACTAGGGTTTGAGAGGAGATGGTGCTGGTGAAGATGTTGATGGAGATTGGCCCCCTCCCGATGAGAGGAGCGTTGGTGATGACGATGGCGATGATTTCCCCCTCCCAGAGGGAAGTGTCCCTGGCAGAATAGCTCCGCCAGAGCCCTAGATTGGTTCCGCCAAGGTTCCGCCTCGTGGCGGCGGAGTCTCGTCCCGAAAGCTTGCTTATGATTTTTCTTCGGACGAAAGACTTCATATAGCAGAAGATGGGCACTGGAGGACCAACAGGGGGCCCACGAGGCAGGGGGGCGCGCCCCCACCTTCGTGGCCAGGGTGTGGGCCCCCTCTGGTATTTCTTCCGCTCAATATTTTTATTATTTCCAAAAATAACTTCCGTGGAGTTTCAGGACTTTTGGAGTTGTGCAGAATAGGTCTCTAATATTTGCTCCTTTTCCAGCCCAGAATTCCAGCTGCCGGCATTCTCCCTCATTATGTAAACCTTGTAAAATAGGAGAGAATAGGTATAAGTATTGTGACATAATGTGTAATAGAAGCCCATAATGCAATAAATATCGATATAAAAGCATGATGCAAAATGGACGTATCAACTCCCCCAAGCTTAGACCTCGCTTGTCCTCAAGCGAAAGCCGATAACGATAAATATGTCCACATGTTTAGAGGTAGAGGTGTCGATAAAATAAAATACGGACATGAGGGCATCATGATTATTCTTAAAACAACAACATATATGGATATTGTCATATGATTTCTTATGCTCAAGTAATAATCTATTCACAATGTCAAGTATGGATCAGAAACTTCATTAAGAACCAACAAACTATAATCTCAGTCATTGAAGCAATTGCAATTTATCATAACATAAGAAAGAGTCTATGTCAGAGCTTTTCAGCAAGTCCACATACTCAACTATCATTTAGTCTTTCACAATTGCTAACACTCACGCAATACTTGTGCTTACGGAGTTTTAATCGGACACAGAGAAAGATAGGGGCTTATAGTTTCGCCTCCCAACCTTTTACCTCTAGGGTAATGTCAACAATAATAGCTCATTCTAACTTACATCCAATTATATATATATATATATATATATATATATATATATATATATATCAGGATCTTTCCAACACACTTAGCTTGCCAAAGGATAAAAATGTAATAAGGAAAGGTGAAGATCACCATGACTCTTGCATAAGGTAGGAGATAAAAGTAAAAGATAGGCCCTTCGCAGAGTGAAGCATAGGTTGTCATGCGCTTTCAGGGTTGGATGCACAAAATCTTAATGCGAAAGAATGTCACTTTATATTGCCACTTGTGATATAGACCTTTATTATGCAGTCCGTCGCTTTTATTTCTTCCACATCACAAGATCGTATACAGCTTATTTCCTCCACACCAATCAATCATACATATTTAGAGAGCAATTTTTATTGCTTGCACCGATGACAACTTACTTGAAGGATCTTACTCAATCCATAGGTAGATATGGTGGACTCTCATGGCAAAACTGGGTTTAAGGGTATTTGGAAGCACAAGTAGTATCTCTACTTGGTGGAAAGAATTTGGCTAGCATGAGGGGGAAAAGCAAGCTCAACATGTTGGATGATCCATGACAATATACTTTATTTCAGATATAAGAAAACATAACCCATTACGTTGTCTTCCTTGTCCAACATCAACTCTTTAGCATGCCATATTTTAATGAGTGCTCACAATCATAAAAGATGTCCAAGATAGTATATTTATATATGAAACCTCTCTTTCTTTATTACTTCCTATTAATTGCAACGATGACCAAACTATGTTTGTCAACTCTCAACAACTTTTAATCATCATACTCTTTCTATGTGAAGTCATTACTCTCCATAAGATCAATATGATCTCTTCGTTTCTTTTTATTCTTTTCTCTTTTCTTTTATTCACTCAAGATCATGGCAAAATAATCAAGCCCTTGACTCAACACTAATCTTTATTATATAGCTCACGGACTCGATTACATAAAGGGATCATAGAGCAAAACTCAAAACTAGATCATACTAAAGATTTATTGTACTAGATCAAAATACTACTAAAAGGATTGAACTAAGAAAAAGGTAAAGTGTAACGCCCACGATGCGGCTATATCTCCCACGTGTCGAGGCACGACTTAGAGGCATAACCGCATAGTGGTTTTGTCGCAAGAAGGGTCATCTTCACACAATCCCATGTAATGAACAAGAATGGGATAAAGAGTTGGCTTACAATCGCCACTTCACACAATACATAAATATCATCATACATCAACCAAATTACAATCATATAGACCGACTACGGTCAAAATCCAGATGAAAATAAGACAACCCCAAATGCTAGATCCCTGATCGTCCCAACTGGGCTCCACTACTGATCATCAGGAAAAGACACATAGTAACGACCACGTTCCTCGTCGAACTCCCACTTGAGATCGACGCCATCATCTGCACTGGCATCGTCGGCACCTGCAACTGTTTTGGTAGAATCTGTGAGTCATGGGGACTCAGCAATCTCACACCCGCGAGATCAAGACTATTTAAGCTTGTAGGAAAGAGGAGTAGTGAGGTGGAGCTGCAGCGGCAAAAGCATATATGGTGGCTAACTTGCGCAAATGAGAGCGAGAAGAGAAGCAACGGAACGGACGTCATCTAGCAATGACCAAGAAGTGATCCTGAACACCTACTTACGTCATACATAACACAGACCGTGTTCACTTCCTGGACTCCGCCGAGAAGAGACCATCACGGCTACACACGCAGTTGATGTATTTTAATTGGGTCAAGTGACAAGTTATCTACAACCGGACATTAACAAATTCCCATCTGCCTCATAACCGCGGGCACGGCTTTCGAAAGAAAATACCCTGCAGGGGTGTCCCAACTTAGCCCATCATAAGCTCTCATGGTCAACGAAGGATAAACCTTCTCCCGGAAAGACCCGATCAGTCTCGGAATCCCGGTTTACAAGACATCTCGACAATGGTAAAACAAGACCAGCAAAGCCGCCCGAATGTGCCGACAAATCCCGATAGGAGCTGCACATATCTCGTTCTCAGGGCACACCGGATGAACACTACGTACAGCTAAAACCAATCCTCGAGTTTCCCCAAGGTGGCGCTGCAAGTGGCTCTAGTTTGGACCAGCACTCAGAGGAACACTGGCCCGGGGGTTTAAATAAAGATGACCCTCGGGCTCGCGAAAACCCGGGGGAAAAGGCTTAGGCGGCAAATGGTAAAACCAAAGTTGGGCCTTGCTGGAGGAGTTTTATTCAAGGCGAACTGTCAAGGGGGTCCCATAAATCACCCAACCGCGTAAGGAACGCAAACTCAAGGAACATAATCCCGGTATAACAGTAACTAGGGCGGCAAGAGTGGAACAAAACACCAGGCATAAGGCCGAGCCTTCCACCCTTTACCAAATATATATAGATGCATTAATTAAATAAGAGATATTGTGATATCCCAACATATCCATGTTCCGACATGGAACAAACTTCAACTTCACCTGCAACTAGCAACGCTATAAGAGGGGCTGAGCAAAAGCGGTAACATAGCCAAACAACGGTTTGCTAGGAAAGGATGGTTAGGGCTGACATGGCTAAAATGGGAGACATGATATAGCAAGTGATAGGTAGCGGAGCATGGCAATAGAGCGAACAACTAGCATAGCAAAGATAGAAGTGATTTCGAGGGGTGGTCATCTTGCCTGCAAGATTCTTAGAGTTGTCGAAAGCTTGATCCACGTAAGCGTACTCGACAGGTTCCTCGTTCACGAACTCGTCTCCCGGCTCTACCCAAGACAAGAACACAAACAAACGGGACCACAATCAACAACGAGAAATGCGCAAGCAACATGATGCAAAACATGTATGATATGCAAGATATGATATGCGATGCATATGCGTGCTCCGGAAGGAAAAAGATGAACATGGCAGTAACTTGGCAAACCAAGCATACCACTGGAAAGATGAGATGATTTCGGTCGAAATCGATATAAAGATCACCGGAATCGGATGCACGGTTTGCAAATGGCAAGCAAAACAAGAATTGACACGAATCTGCGATTAACAGCAAGGTAGCACTTAAAATGCAACAAGTAACAATGCTACAGCACCCCAACATAGCAACAAGGCACATGGAAGTATTCTACAGGAGATGCTTGACAAAATAGGAACACTGAGCTACGGCTAGTTCACAACATATCAAGCCCAAACAAGCATGGCAAAAGTGCAAAAGATTACAGGTTCACAGACTTGGTGAAAAACTGGACATGGCAGAAAACAGCATCAGGTAGCAATGTTCAGAGCACGAAATCAACATGCTACAGGAACTTAACATAGCAAAACAAGGCATGGCAGTGTTCTACTAAAAGCACATGACAAAAGTACCTTAATGACCATAAGCCAAAAAGGACCAGAAGATATGATGGCAAGCATGTAAACATAGCAAGTTTCGTTATCAGGTTTCAGACTTGGCAGAAAACAGAGCATGGCAGAAATATTAATATGTAGGCCTCTTTGTGAGCTTGATGCACTCACTACAGAGCAATGCATGACAAACCAAGCATACCTACAGCAAGATGGCATGTTTATGAAGCTAACCATGTCAAGAACAATAGCATAGCATGTATGGACCAACTACAATAAGCTTGGCAAAAATGAATATCATGTTAAGAATCTGCCAGAAATATTTTATAGCAAAGGTAGAGCAAGATTGAGTCATGGTATGGCACTCCATAATTGCAAACAATTGCAGGAATGGGTCCATTACAACTATAGCTACAATACATCCTTACTGAACATCTCCAAAATATGCATGGATCTCTCTGTAGCATCAAGTTTACATGGCAACAAAATTACAGCAGACAAGGACTTAGAAAAATCACTGTCCCTGAAATCAGAAATATTACGGGGCCTACTTTGCATGCTTGTTCTAGTCACCACAGAGATCAAAAAATACATGGACTACACCACTAGAAATATGGCATGGCATAATTCAAAACATATGTAGAGCTCATGCTCAAAAGATGCACAGATTAAATGATACAAAAATGACAAATCTCCAAGTTCTGTCAAGAACCAGAGAATAACAACAACTAGCCCTCTTCCAACAGAGATTTGGGCATCAAGATGACCTCTAATGAACATGGTGCAATTCAACAAAATGAAGAGAATCATGAGGCAAACAATTTGACATATTACACGCGCGAATCGGAGCTACATGCATGGAGTTATAGCTATACGAACAAAGGCACTTGCTGATAAGATTTAGGGACTTAGAGAAAAGAGGGGGTCGCGAGAAAAGTCAACGGTACCGTGAACTCGATCGGATCTGGGGAGAGCTCGAGCTCGACGATGGCGCTCGCTCGCGGGGGAAGAGGAGGCGGCGAGGCGACGGCCGTGGGGAGGAAGGGCGTCGGCCGGAGGCGGTGGAGGGCGGCGCCGGCGGGCGGCGGTGGGGC
>NC_057811.1:289586137-289616621 GCF_018294505.1 Triticum aestivum
GGCGCGGACGCTGACGTGGCGGCCTGCGATTGGCCGGGCGGCGCGGCGGACGTTGTCCGGCCGGAGCGGACGCGTCCGGCGCGGCGCGGAGGGAGACGGTTAGGGTTTCGTCTGCAGTTTCGTTTTTCGGGATGCCCACATATAAATAGGTAGAGGGAGCTAGGAGACTCCAAATGAGGTGCGGTTTTCGCCCACACGATCGTGATCGAACGACCTAGAGCATGGAAGAGAGTTTGGTGGGTTTTGGGCTGGTTTTAGAGGGGGTTTTTGCTGGACACTCAAATGGACTTTGCGGATGCCCGGTTAACCGTTGGAGTACCAAACGACCTCCGAATGGAACGAAACTTGACCGGTAGTCTTCGGGTGGTATATTAAGACCACTTGACAAGCCTCGGTCCATTCCGAGAAAGTTTGACACACGCACACGGAAGAAAACAAGAGGGGTGCACCGGAGGAGATAGGAGCGCCGGATTGGAAAACGGACAACGGGGAAAATGCTCGGATGCATGAGACGAACACGTATGCGAATGCAATGCACATGATGACATGAAATAAAAATGCATGACATGACAAAATACAAAACGAAAGACAAAACCCGACAACGGAGGGAAAAACATATCACATAGCCGGAAATGGCAAGAGTTGGAGTTACAAATATGGCAAGTTACATGCGGGGTGTTACATAAAGATAGAGATGTGATGGTGATACGATACCGGGGCACCTCCCCCAAGCTTGGCAGTTGCCAAGGGGAGTGCCCATACCCATGTGATTATATGTCGTTTTTAGGAGGAGGTGATGATGGAGTTGTTGATGATGACAGTTGTGTCTTTAGCTTCTTCATACTGTAATTGAGAAGAGCAATTTCCTCCTTTAAATCATCGACCTCCGATTCCATCTTCAATATCTTGTCACATAAATATCCTTTGCTTTTCTGCCGGAAACGAGAAGGAATAGATCGGTTGTTAGATAGTTTAACCCTCTTAGGGAGACTAGATTTCTTGAACTTCACGTGCATATCCCCAGGTTGAGGTAGAGGGACATCCTCCTCCTCCAAACTTGAATCATTGATCCTCATCAAATGAGCATCCTCCTCCTCATCCGTAGTTCGACCACAAGGAGATAGATCACCATAGGTCTTTGGGTCAGCAATGAGGTGCGAGACATAGCTCTCTCCATCGGAATCCTGAGATGACATCTTGCTCCAAATCTGCTACAGAAACAGCTCGAAACAAAAACAGAGGATATTTGTGTGATACAGGAGTCTAAACCTTCGGGAGATTATATAATGAATTTTTACCGACCAAAATACGTAACGTGCAAGAAAATAGAGTCCGGAGGGCACACGAGGTGCCCACGAGGCAGGGGGCGCGCCCTCCACCCTCGTGGAGGCCTCGTGTCCTTCCCGGACTGCTTCTTATTTTTCTATTTTTCTAAATATTCCAAAACGGAGAAAATTTGCCACTAGAACTGTTTTGGGGTCGGTTTACTTACCGTACCACATACCTATTCCTTTTCGGAGTCTGAAACGTTCCGGAAAGTGTCCCTTATGTATTCCTCCGGGGTTACGGTTTCAATAACATTGGTTTCAACATTTATAGGATTACCTGAGATATAATGTTTGATTCTTTGACCATTCACCACCTTCGGATTTGTGCCTTCGAAGTTGTTGATTTTTATGGCACCGGAACGATAGACCTTCGCGATAACGTAAGGACCTTCCCATTTAGAGAGAAGTTTTCCTACAAAAAATCTTAAACGAGAGTTGTATAGCAATACATAATCACCTACATTAAACTCACGCTTTTGTATCCTTTTGTCATGGCATCTTTTAACTTTTTCTTTAAACAACTTGGCATTCTCATAGGCTTGGGTTCTCCATTCATCAAGTGAGCTAATGTCAAATAACCTCTTCTCACCAGCAAGTTTGAAATCATAACTGAGTTCTTTAATAGCCCAATATGCCTTATGTTCTAGTTCGAGAGGTAAGTGACATGCTTTTCCATAAACCATTTTATACGGAGACATGCCCATAGGATTTTTATATGCAGTTCTATAGGCCCATAATGCATCATCAAGTTTCTGGGACCAATTCTTTCTAGATCTATTAACAGTCTTTTGCAAAATTAATTTGAGCTCTCTATTACTCAATTCTACTTGACCACTAGACTGTGGGTGATAAGGAGATGCAATTCTATGATTAACATCATACTTGGCAAGCATTTTACGGAAAGCACCATGAATAAAATGTGAACCACCATCAGTCATTAAATATCTAGGGACTCCAAACCTCGGAAAAATAACTTCTTTAAGCATCTTAATAGAGGTGTTATGATCAGCACTACTAGTTGGAATAGCTTCTACCCACTTAGTGACGTAATCAACAGCAACTAAAATATGTGTATATCCATTAGAGGCAGGAAACGGTCCCATATAATCAAAGCCCCAAACATCAAATGGTTTAATAACAAGTGAATAATTCATAGGCATTTCTTGACGTTTACTAGTATTACCAATTCCTTGACATTCATCACAAGATAAGACAAACTTACGGGCATCCTTGAAGAGAGTAGGCCAATACAAACCGGATTGCAATACCTTATGTGCAGTTCTATCTCCAGCGTGGTGTCCTCCATAAGCTTCGGAGTGACACTTGCGTAGGATCTATTCCTGTTCATGCTCAGGTACACAATGTCTAATAACACCATCTACTCCTTCTTTATAAAGATGTGGGTCATCCCAAAACTAATGTCTTAAATCATAGAAAAACTTTTTCTTTTGCTAGTATGTGAAACTAGGTGGTATAAATTTAGCAGCAATGCAATTAGCATAATAGGCATACCATGGAGCAGTATGAGAAGCATTTATGACATTTAATTGTTCATCTGGAAAGCTATCATCAATAGGTAGTGGGTCATCAAGAACATTTTCTAACCTAGACAAGTTATCTGCAACGGGGTTCTCAGCTCCCTTTCTATCAATAATATGCAAGTCAAATTCTTGTAGCAAGAGAACCCATGTAATAAGTCTAGGTTTAGCATCTTTCTTTTCCATAAGATATTTCATAGCAGCATGATCTGTGTGAATAGTTACTTTAGAATCAACAATATAAGGTCTGAACTTATCACAAGCAAATACAACTGCTAAGAATTCTTTTTCAGTAGTAGCATAATTTCTCTGGGCATTGTCTAGAGTTTTACTAGCATATTGAATAACATTTAATTTCTTATCAACTCTTTGCCCTAGAACAACACCTACAGCATAATCACTAGCATCACACATGATTTCAAAGGGTAAATTCCAATCAGATGGCTGAACAATAGGTGCAGAAATCAATGCTTTCTTAAGTATTTCAAATGCTTCTACACAATCATCATAAAAAATGAAAGGTGTATCTTTTTGTAATAAATTAGTCAGAGGCCGAGAAATTTTTGAGAAGTCCTTAATGAACCTCCTATAAAAGTCGACATGACCAAGGAAACTTCTTATACCTTTGATGTCCTTGGGACACGACATCTTTTCAATAGCATCAACTTTAGCTTTATCAACTTCAATGCCCCTTTCAGAAATTTTATGCCCCAAGACAATACCTTCATTAACCATAAAGTTGCACTTCTCCCAATTCAAGACAAGGTTAGTTTCTTCACATCTCTACAAAACTCGATCAAGGTTGCTTAAGCAATCATCAAAGAGGATCCATAAACAGAGAAATCGTCCATGAAAACCTCACAAATCTTTTCACAAAAGTCAGAGAATATAGCCATCAGGCATCTTTGAAAGGTAGCAGGTGCATTAAATAAACCAAAAGGCATACGTCTATAAGCAAAAGTATCGAAAGGGCAAGTAAAAGTGGTCTTAGCTTGATCATCAGCTGACACAGGTATTTGAGAGAAACCAGAATAGCCATCTAGAAAGCAAAAATGTGTATGTTTGGATAATCTTTCTAGCATTTGATCAATAAAAGGTAAGGGGTAATGATCTTTTTTAGTAGCCTTATTTAATTTGCGGAAATCAATTACCATCCTATAACCTATAATAATTCTTTGCGGAATCAATTCATCTTTATCATTAGGAACGACAGTAATACCTCCCTTCTTAGGAACACAATGGACAGGACTTACCCACTGACTATCAGTAACGGGATAAATTATACCTGCCTCAAGGAGCTTTAGTATTTCTTTTCTTACCACTTCTTTCATCTTAGGGTTCAGCCGTCGTTGATGATCAATAACTGGTTTGGCATCTTTCTCCAAATTTATTTTGTGTTGACATAGAGTGGGACTAGTGCCCTTAAGATCATCAAGAGTATATCCAATAGCAGGACGGTGCTTCTTCAGAGTTTTCAATAATTTTTCTTCCTCCTTCTTTAAAAGGTTAGCACTAATAATAACATGATATATCTTCTTTTCATCAAGATAAGCATATTTAAGAGTATCAGGTAACGGTTTAAGTTCAAACACGGGATCACCCTTGGGTGGAGGAGGATCCGCTAGGATTTCAACAGGCAAGTTGTGTTTCAGAATAGGTCCCTGTTTAAAGAACACTTCATCTATTTCCCTTCTTTCACTCATAAACATATCATTTTCGTGGTCTAGCAAATATTGTTCTAAAGGATCACTAGGAGGTACGACAATAGAAGCAAGACCAATAATTTCATCTTTACTAGGTAATTCCTCTTCACAGTGTTGTCTACAGAATTTAGAGAAGTTGAACTCATGAGACATATCACCTGGACCAATGGTAACAACATCCTTTTCGCAGTCTATCCTAGCATTAACAGTGTTTAAGAAGGGTCTACCAAATATAATGGGACAAAAGCTATCTTGTGGGGAACCAAGAACAAGAAAATCAGCAGGATATTTAGTTTTCCCACACAAGACTTCAACATCTCTAACAATCCCAATTGGTGAAATAGTATCTCTATTGGCAAGCTTAATTGTAACATCAATTTCTTCTAACTCAGTAGGTGCAATATCATGCATAATTTCTTTGTATAAGTCAATAGGTATTGCACTAGCACTAGCACCCATATCACACAAGCCATGATAACAATGATCTCCTATTTTAACAGAAATAACAGGCATGCCTACCACAGGTCTATGTTTATCTTTAGCACAAGGTTTGGCAATTCTAGCAGTTTCATCACAGAAATAAATAACATGCCCATCAATATTATCAGCCAAGAGATCTTTAACAATAGCAATATTAGGTTCAACTTTAACTTGCTCAGGAGGTGTATAAGTTCTAATATTGCTTTTACGAACCACAGTTGAAGCTTTAGCACGATCCTTTATTCTAACAGGGAAATGTGGTTTCTCAACATACTCGGTAGGAACAATAGGATCATTATAAGTGATAGTCTTTTCTTCAACTTTAATAGGTGAAACTACTTTTACTTCTATGGGAGGATGATATTTAAACCACTTCTCCTTAGGGAGATCAACATGAGTAGCAAAAGATTCACAAAAAGAAGCTACTATCTCAGAGTCAAGTCCATATTTAGTGCTAAATTTACGGAAAACATCGGTATCCATAAAAGATTTAACACAATCAAACTTAGGTGTCATACCTGACTCCTTACCTTCATCGAGATCCCAATCTTCAGAGTTGCATTTAATTCTTTCCAATAAATCCCATTTGAATTCAATAGTCTTCATCATAAAAGAGCCAGCACAAGAAGTATCGAGCATGGTGCGATTGTTATCAGAAAGCCGAGCATAAATTTTTTGAATAATCATTTCTCTTGAGAGCTCAAGATTGGGGCATGAATATAACATTGATTTAAGCCTCCCCCAAGCTTGAGTGATGCTTTCTCCTTCGCGAGGCCAAAAATTATATATATAATTACGATCACGATGAACAAGATGCATAGGATAAAACTTCTGATGAAATTCCAATTTCAATCGTTTGTAGTTCCATGATCCCATATCATCAGATAGCCTATACCATGTCAATGCATCTCCCTTCAAAGATAAAGGGAATCCTTCTTCTTGATAACATCATCGGGCATACCTGCAAGCTTAAATAATCCACAAACCTCATCCACATGGATTAGGTGCTCATCAGGATGTAATGTTCCATCTCCTGCAAAAGGATTAGCTAGCAGTTTTTCTACCATACCCGAAGGAATTTCCAAGTAGACATTTTTCTTTTCAGTAGGTTCAGTAGGTTGAGGAGAAACTCTTTGCTCTACTGGTCGGGGTGAAGATACCCCGAACAAGCCCCTCAGAGGATTACTTTCCATAGTAACAAGTGATAGTAAATTTCAGCACACTATATAAATTTTTCCTTACCAAATTCCACCTACCAAAGGCGCTTCACTCCCCGGCAACGGCGCCAGAAAAGAGTCTTGATGACCCACAAGTATAGGGGATCTATCGTAGTCCTTTCGATTGTTAGGGAACGTGGTAATTTCAAAAAATTTCCTACGCACACGCAAGATCATGGTGATGCATAGCAACGAGAGGGGAGAGTGTTGTCCACGTACCCTCGTAGACCGATAGCGGAAGCGTTAATACAACGCGGTTGATGTAGTCGTACATCTTCACGATTCGACCGATCAAGTACCGAACGTACGGCACCTCCGAGTTCAGCACACGTTCAGCTTGATGACGTCCCTCGAACTCCGATCAAGCCGAGTGTTGAGGGAGAGTTTCGTCAGCACGACGGCGTGGTGACGATGATGATGTTCTACCGACGCAGGGCTTCGCCTAAGCACCGCTACGATATTATCGAGGTGTAATATGGTGGAGGGGGGCACCGCACACGGCTAAAAGATCGTTGATCAATTGTGTCTAGAGGTGCCCCCCTGCCCCCGTATATAAAGGAGCAAGGGGGGAGGCCGGCTGCCCTTGGGGCGCGCCAAGGAGAGGGGGGGAGTCCTCCTCCTTGTAGGAGTAGGACTCCCCTTTCCTAGTCCAATTAGGAAGAGAGGGGGGGAAGGAAAGAGAGGGAGAGGGAGAGGGAAAGAGGGGCCGCGCCCCCTCCCCTAGTCCAATTCAGACTCCTCATGGGAGGGGGCGCGCCACCTCCTGGGCTGCTGCCCTCTCTCTCCCCTCAGGCCCATTAAGGCCCAATACTTCCCCGGGGGGTTCCGGTAACCCTCCGGCACTCCGGTTTTATCCGAAACTTCTCCGGAACACTTCCGGTGTCCGAATATAGTCGTCCAATATATCAATCTTTATGTCTCGACCATTTCGAGACTCCTCGTCATGTCCGTGATCACATCCGGGACTCCGAACAACCTTCGGTACATCAAAACATATAAACTCATAATATAACTGTCATCGTAACGTTAAGCGTGCGGACCCTACGGGTTCGAGAACTATGTAGACATGACCGAGACACGTCTCCGGTCAATAACCAATAGCGGGACCTAGATGCCCATATTGGCTCCTACATATTCTACGAAGATCTTTATCGGTCAGACCGCATAACAACATACGTTGTTCCCTTTGTCATCGATATGTTACTTGCCCGAGATTCGATCGTCGGTATCTCGATACCTAGTTCAATCTCGTTACCGGCAAGTCTCTTTACTCGTTTCGTAATACATCATCTCGCAACAAACTCATTAGTTGCAATGCTTGCAAGGCTTAAGTGATGTGCATTACCGAGAGGGCCCAGAGATACCTCTCCGACAATCGGAGTGACAAATCCTAATCTCGAAATACGCCAACCCAACAAGTACCTTTGGAGACACCTATAGAGCACCTTTATAATCACCAAGTTACGTTGTGACGTTTGGTAGCACACAAAGTGTTCCTCCGGTAAACGGGAGTTGCATAATCTCATAGTCATAGGAACATGTATAAGTCATGAAGAAAGCAATAGCAACATACTAAACGATCGAGTGCTAAGCTAAAGGAATGGGTCAAGTCAATCACGTCATTCTCCTAATGAGGTGATCCCGTTAATCAAATGACAACTCATGTCTATGGCTAGGAAACATAACCATCTTTGATTAACGAGCTAGTCAAGTAGAGGCATACTAGTGACACTCTGTTTGTCTATATATTCACACATGTATTATGTTTCCGGTTAATACAATTCTAGCATGAATAATAAACATTTATCATGATATAAGGAAATAAATAATACTTTATTATTGCCTCTAGGGCATATTTCCTTCAGTGTCCCACTTGCACTAGAGTCAATAATCTAGATTACACAGTAATGATTCTTACACCCATGGAGCCTTGGTGCTGATCATGTTTTGCTCGTGGAAGAGGCTTAGTCAACGGGTCTGCAACATTCAGATCCGTATGTATTTTGCAAATTTCTATGTCTCCCACCTAGACTAAATCCCGGATGGAATTGAAGCGTCTTTTGATGTGCTTGGTTCTCTTGTGAAATCTGGATTCCTTTGCCAAGGCAATTGCACCAGTATTGTCACAAAAGATTTTCATTGGACCCGATGCACTAGGTATGACACCTAGATCAGATATGAACTCCTTCATCCAGACTCCTTCATTTGCTGCTTCTGAAGCAACTATGTACTCCGCTTCACATGTAGATCCCGCCACGACGCTTTGTTTAGAACTGCACCAACTGACAGCTCCACCGTTTAATGTAAACACGTATCCGGTTTGCGATTTAGAATCGTCCGGATCAGTGTCAAAGCTTGCATCAACGTAACCATTTACGATGAGCTCTTTGTCACCTCCATATACGAGAAACATATCCTTAGTCCTTTTCAGGTATTTCAGGATGTTCTTGACCGCTGTCCAGTGATCCACTCCTGGATTACTTTGGTACCTTTCTGCTAGACTTATAGCAAGGCATACATCAGGTCTGGTACACAGCATTGCATACATGATAGAGCCTATGGCTGAAGCATAGGAGACATCTTTCATCTTTTCTCTATCTTCTGCAGTGGTCGGGCATTGAGTCTTACTCAACTTCACACCTCGTAACACAGGCAAGAACCCTTTCTTTGCTTGATCCATTTTGAACTTCTTCAAAACTTTGTCAAGGTATGTGCTTTGTGAAAGTCCAATTAAGCGTCTTCATCTATCTCTATAGATCTTGGTGCCCAATATATCCGCAGCTTCACCGAGGTCTTTCATTGAAAAACTCTTATTCAAGTATCCCTTTATGCTATCCAGAAATTCTATATCATTTCCAATCAGCAATATGTCATCCACATATAATATCAGAAATGCTACAGAGCTCCCACTCACTTTCTTGTAAATACAGGCTTCTCCAAAAGTCTGTATAAAACCAAATGCTTTGATCACACTATCAAAGCGTTTATTCCAACTCCGAGAGGCTTGCACCAGTCCATAAATGGACCGCTGGAGCTTGCACACTTTGTTAGCTCCCTTTGGATCGACAAAACCTTCCGGTTGCATCATATACAACTCTTCTTCCAGAAATCCATTCAGGAATGCAGTTTTGACATCCATTTGCCAAATTTCATAATCATAAAATGCGGCAATTGCTAACATGATTCGGACAGACTTAAGCATCGCTACGGGTGAGAAGGTCTCATCGTAGTCAATCCCTTGAACTTGTCGAAAACCTTTCGCAACAAGTCGAGCTTTATAGACAGTAACATTACCGTCAGCGTCAGTCTTCTTCTTGAAGATCCATTTATTTTCAATGGCTTGCCGATCATCGGGCAAGTCAACCAAAGTCCATACTTTGTTCTCATACATGGATCCCATCTCAGATTTCATGGCCTCTAGACATTTTGCGGAATCTGGGCTCACCATCGCTTCTTCATAGTTCGTAGGTTCGTCATGGTCTAGTAACATAACCTCCAGAACAGGATTACCGTACCACTCTGGTGCGGATCTTACTCTGGTTGATCTACGAGGTTCAGTAATAACTTGATCTGAAGTTTCATGATCATCATCATTAACTTCCTCACTAATTGGCGTAGGTGTCGCAGAAACTGGTTTCTGTGATGAACTACTTTCCAATGAGGGAGCAGGTACAGTTACCTCATCAAGTTCTACTTTCCTCCCACTCACTTCTTTCGAGAGAAACTCCTTCTCTAAAAAATTTCCGAATTTAGCAACAAAAGTTTTGCCTTCGGATCTGTGATAGAAGGTGTACCCAATAGTCTCCTTTGGGTATCCTATGAAGACACATTTCTCCGATTTGGGTTCGAGCTTATCAGGTTGAAGTTTCTTCACATAAGCATCGCAGCCCCAAACTTTAAGAAACGACAACTTTGGTTTCTTGCCAAACCACAGTTCATAAGGCGTCGTCTCAACGGATTTTGATGGTGCCCTATTTAACGTGAATGTAGCCGTCTATAAAGCATAACCCCAAAACAATAGCGGTAAATCAGTAAGAGACATCATAGATCGCACCATATCTAGTAAAGTACGATTACGACGTTCGGACACACCATTACGCTGTGGTGTTCCGGGTGGCGTGAGTTGCGAAACTATTCCGCATTGGTTCAAATGTAGACCAAACTCGTAACTCAAATATTCTCCTCCACGATCTGATCGTAGAAACTTTATTTTCTTGTTACGATGATTTTCAACTTCACTCTGAAATTCTTTGAACTTTTTAAATGTTTCAGACTTATGTTTCATTAAGTAGATATGCCCATATCTGTTCAAATCATCTGTGAAGGTGAGAAAATAACGATATCCGCCACGAGCTTCAATATTCATCAGACCACATACATCTGTATGTATGATTTCCAATAAATCTGTTGCTCTCTCCATAGTTCCGGGGAACGGTGTTTTGGTCATCTTGCCCATGAGGCACGGTTCGCAAGTACCAAGTGATTCATAATCAAGTGGTTCCAAAAGTCCATCAGTATGGAGTTTCTTCATGCGCTTTACACCGATATGACCTAAACGGCAGTGCCACAAATAAGTTGCACTATCATTATCAACTCTGCATCTTTTGGCTTCAATATTATGAATATGTGTATCACTACTATCGAGATTCAACAAAAATAGACCACTCTTCAAGGGTGCATGACCATAAAAGATATTACTCATATAAATAGAACAACCATTATTCTCTGATTTAAATGAATAACCATCTCGCATCAAACAAGATCCAGATATAATGTTCATGCTTAACGCTGGCACCAAATAACAATTATTTAGGTCTAAAACTAATCCCGAAGGTAGATGTAGAGGTAGCGTGCCGACCGCGATCACATCGACTTTGGAACCATTTCCCACGCGCATCGTCACCTCGTCCTTTCGCTTAATCCGTAGCCCCTGTTTCGAGTTGCAAATATTAGCAACAGAACCAGTATCAAATACCCAGGTGCTACTGCGAGCATTAGTAAGGTACACATCAATAACATGTATATCACATATACCTTTGTTCACCTTGCCATCCTTCTTATCCGCCAAATACTTGGGGCAGTTCCGCTTCCAGTGACCAGTCTGCTTGCAGTAGAAGCACTCAGTTTCAGGCTTAGGTCCAGACTTGGGTTTCTTCTCCTGAGCAACAACTTGTTTGCTGTTCTTCTTGAAATTCCCCTTCTTCTTCCCTTTACCCTTTTTCTTGAAACTAGTGGTCTTATTGACCATCAACACTTGATGCTCCTTTTTGATTTCTACATCCGCAGCCTTTAGCATTGCGAAGAGCTCGGGAATTGTCTTACTCATCCCTTGCATATTATAGTTCATCACGAAGCTCTTGTAGCTTGGTGGCAGTGATTGAAGAATTCTGTCAATGATGCTATCATCTGGAAGATTAACTCCCAGTTGAATCAAGTGATTGTTATACCCAGACATTTTGAGTATATGCTCACTGACAGAACTATTCTCTTCCATCTTGTAGCTGTAGAACTTATTGGAGACTTCATATCTCTCAATCCGGGCATTTGCTTGAAATATTAACTTCAACTCCTGGAACATCTCATATGCTCCATGACGTTCAAAACATCGTTGAAGACCCGGTTCTAGCCGTAAAGCATGGCACACTGAACTATCGAGTAGTCATCAGCTTTGCTCTGCCAGATGTTCATAACATCTGGTGTTGCTCCTGCAGCAGGCCTGCCACCCAACGGTGCTTCCAGGACGTAATTCTTCTGTGCAGCAATGAGGATAATCCTCAAGTTACGGACCCAGTCCGTGCAATTGCTACCATCATCTTTCAACTTTGCTTTCTCAAGGAACGCATTAAAATTCAATGGAACAACAACACGTGCCATCTATCTACAATTAACATAGACAAGCAAAATACTATCAGGTACTAAGTTCATGATAAATTCAAGTTCAATTAATCATATTACTTAAGAACTCCCACTTAGATAGACATCCCTCTAATCCTCTAAGTGATCACGTGATCCATATCAACTAAACCATGTCCGATCATCACGTGAGATGGAGTAGTTTCAATGGTGAACATCACTATGTTGATCATATCATACAATATGATTCACGCTCGACCTTTCGGTCTCCGTGCTCCGAGGCCATATCTGTTATATGCTAGGATCGTCAAGTTTAACCTGAGTATTCCGTGTGTGCAACTGTTTTGCACCCGTTGTATTTGAACGTAGAGCCTATCACACCCGATCATCACGTGGTGTCTCAGCACGAAGAACTTTCGCAACGGTGCATACTCAGGGAGAACACTTATACTTTGATAATTTAGTGAAGGATCATCTTATAATGCTACCGTCAAACAAAGTAAGATAAGATGCATAAAAGACAAACATCGCATGCAATCAATATAAGTGATATGATATGGCCATCATCATCTTGTGCTTGTGATCTCCATCTCCGAAGCACCGTCATGATCACCATCGTCACCGGCGCGACACCTTGATCTCCATCGTAGCATCGTTGTCGTCTCGCCAATCTTATGCTTCTACGACTATCGCTACCGCTTAGTGATAAAGTAAAGCATTACATGGCGATTGCATTGCATACAATAAAGCGACAACCATATGGCTCCTGCCAGTTGCCGATAACTCGGTTACAAAACATGATCATATCATACAATAAAATTCAGTATCATGTCTTGACCATATCACATCACAACATGCCCTGCAAAAACAAGTTAGACGTCCTCTACTTTGTTGTTGCAAGTTTTATGTGGCTGCTACGGGCTTAGCAAGAACCGTTCTTACCTACGCATCAAAACCACAACGATAGTTTGTCAAGTTGGTGCTGTTTTAACCTTTCGCAAGGACCGGGCGTAGCCACACTCGGTTCAACTAAAGTGAGAGAGACAGACACCCGCCGGTCACCTTTAAGCAACGAGTGCTCGCAACGGTGAAACCAGTCTCGCGTAAGCGTACGCGTAATGTCGGTCCGGGCCGCTTCATCTCACAATACCGCTGAACCAAAGTATGACATGCTGGTAAGCAGTATGACTTATATCGCCCACAACTCACTTGTGTTCTACTCGTGCATAGCATCAACGCATAAAACCAGGCTCTGATACCACTGTTAGGGAACGTAGTAATTTCAAAAAATTTCCTACGCACACGCAAGATCATGGTGATGCATAGCAACGAGAGGGGAGAGTGTTGTCCACGTACCCTCGTAGACCGATAGCGGAAGCGTTAATACAACACGGTTGATTTAGTCGTACGTCTTCACGATTCGACCGATCAAGTACCGAACTTACGGCACCTCCGAGTTCAGCACACGTTCAGCTCGATGACGTCCCTCGAACTCCGATCCAGCCGAGTGTTGAGGGAGAGTTTCGTCAGCACGACGGCGTGGTGACGATGATGATGTTCTACCGACGCAGGGCTTCGCCTAAGCACCGCTACGGTATTATCGAGGTGTAATATGGTGGAGGGGGCACCGCACACGGCTAAAAGATCGTTGATCAATTGTGTCTAGAGGTGCCCCCCTGCCCCCGTATATAAAGGAGCAAGGGGGGAGGCCGGCTGCCCTTGGGGCGCGCCAAGGAGAGGGGGGGAGTCCTCCTCCTAGTAGGAGTAGGACTCCCCTTTCCTAGTCCAACTTGGAAGAGAGGGGGGAAGGAAAGAGAGGGAGAGGGAGAGGGAAAGAGGGGCCGCGCCCCCCTCCCCTAGTCCAATTCGGACTCCTCATGGGAGGGGGCGCGCCACCTCCTGGGCTGCTGCCCTCTCTCTCCCCTCAGGCCCACTAAGGCCCAATACTTCCCCGGGGGGTTCCGGTAACCCTCCGGCACTCCGGTTTTATCCGGAACACTTCCGGTGTCCGAATATAGTCGTCCAATATATCAATCTTTATGTCTCGACCATTTCGAGACTCCTCGTCATATCCGTGATCACATCCGGGACTCCGAACAACCTTCGGTCCATCAAAACATATAAACTCATAATATAACTGTCATCGTAACGTTAAGCGTGCGGACCCTACGGGTTCGAGAACTATGTAGACATGACCGAGACACGTCTCCGGTCAATAACCAATAGCGGGACCTGGATGCCCATATTGGCTCCTACATATTCTACAAAGATCTTTATCGGTCAGACCGCATAACAACATACGTTGTTCCCTTTGTCATCGGTATGTTACTTGCCCGAGATTCGATCGTCGGTATCTCGATACCTAGTTCAATCTCGTTACCGGCAAGTCTCTTTACTCGTTCCGTAATACATCATCTCACAACAAACTCATTAGTTGCAATGCTTGCAAGGCTTAAGTGATGTGCATTACCGAGAGGGCCCAGAGATACCTCTCCGACAATCGGAGTGACAAATCCTAATCTCGAAATACGCCAACCCAACAAGTACCTTTGGAGACACCTGTAGAGCACCTTTATAATCACCCAGTTACGTTGTGACGTTTGGTAGCACACAAAGTGTTCCTCCGGTAAACGTGAGTTGCATAATCTCATAGTCATAGGAACATGTATAAGTCATGAAGAAAGCAATAGCAACATACTAAACGATCGAGTGCTAAGCTAACGGAATGGGTCAAGTCAATCACATCATTCTCCTAATGAGGTGATCCCGTTAATAAAATGACAACTCATGTCTATGGCTAGGAAACATAACCATCTTTGATTAACGAGCTAGTCAAGTAGAGGCATACTAGTGACACTCTGTTTGTCTATATATTCACACATGTATTATGTTTCCGGTTAATACAATTCTAGCATGAATAATAAACATTTATCATGATATAAGGAAATAAATAATACTTTATTATTGCCTCTAGGGCATATTTCCTTCATCGATAAGTAAGAGTGTCGAACCCAACGAGGAGCAGAAGGAAATGATAAGCGGTTTTCAGCAAGGTATTCTCTGCAAGCACTGAAATAATAGGTAACAAATAGTTTTGTGATAAGATAATTTGTAACGAGCAACAAGTAACAAAAGTAAATAAAGTGCAGCAAGGTGGCCCAATCCTTTTTGTAGCAAAGGACAAGCCTGGACACACTCTTATATAAATAAAAGCGCTCCCGAGGACACATGGGAATTATCGTCAAGCTAGTTTTCATCACGTTCATATGATTCGCGTTTGGTACTTTGATAATTTGATATGTGGGTGCTGTCCTTACTTGGACAAGTATCCCACTTATGATTAACTACTATTGCAAGCATCCGCAACTACAAAAGAAGTATTAAGGTAAACCTAACCATAGCATGAAACATATGGATCCAAATCAGCCCCTTACGAAGCAACGCATAAACTAGGGTTTAAGCTTCTGTCACTCTAGCAACCCATCATCTACTTATTACTTCCCAATGCCTTCCTCTAGGCCCAAATAATGGTGAAGTGTCATGTAGTCGACGTTCACATAACACCACTAGAGGAGTGACAACATACATCTCATCAAAATATCGAACGAATACCAAATTCACATGACTACTAATAGCAAGACTTCTCCCATGTCCTCAGGAACAAACGTAACTACTCACAAAGCATATTCATGTTCATAATCAGAGGAGTATTAATATGCATAATGGATCTGAACATATGATCTTCCACCAAATAAACCAACTAGCATCAACTACATGGAGTAATCAACACTACTAGCAACCTACAGGTACCAATCCCAGACTTAGAGACAAGAATTGGATACAAGAGATGAACTAGGGTTTGAGAGGAGATGGTGCTGGTGAAGATGTTGATGGAGATTGGCCCCCTCCTGATGAGAGGAGCGTTGGTGATGACGATGGCGATGATTTCCCCCTCCCGGAGGGAAGTGTCCCTGGCAGAACAGCTCCGCCAGAGCCCTAGATTGGTTCCGCCAAGGTTCCGCCTTGTGGCGGCGGAGTCTCGTCCTGAAAGCTTGCTTATGATTTTTCTTCGGACGAAAGACTTCATATAGCAGAAGATGGGCACCGGAGGACCAACAGGGGGCCCACGAGGCAGGGGGCGTGCCCAGGGGGGTAGGGCGCGCCCCCACCCTCGTGGCCAGGGTGTGGGCCCCCTCTGGTATTTCTTTCGCTCAATATTTTTTATTATTTCAAAAAATAACTTCCGTGGAGTTTCAGGACTTTTTGAGTTGTGCAGAATAGTACTCTAATATTTGCTCCTTTTCCAGCCCAGAATTCCAGCTGGCGGCATTCTCCCTCCTTATGTAAACCTTGTAAAATAGGAGAGAATAGGCATAAGTATTGTGACATAATGTGTAATAACAGCCCATAATGCAATAAATATCGATATAAAAGCATGATGCAAAATGGACGTATCTGGTGGCGACGCGCGCGACGCAACCGCATGCATATGGGGCCCCCAACGTGATCATGCGCCGGCCCCAACCGCTGGCAGAGCGCGCGCGGAGGGACACGAGCAGAGCGCTCCGCGGCCGCCTCAACGGGGAGCAACCATATATATGCATATAGTAGTTGAACATGCAAGGAAAAGTTGTCCACAAGCCGAGCGCATGGAGGTACACGAGCAGAGAGTGCCACGGCACCTAACGACGAGCAGAGTGCACCGAGGGATGCGAGCAGAGCACGCCGTGGTGCCTAATAGCAAGAAGAGCGCGCTGAGGGACATGAGCAGAGGCCGTGTCGGTGCAACAAACCCTGGGTCTGTTGCCCAGACTGTGCGCAGGCACGGGAACGAGATTGAAGCGCCGACCCAAGTCAAAGCACAAGGGACTAAGAGATTCGAAGCACCAACATGCGGATCAGAGGGACCAAGAACAAGCCAGAGAAGCACGATATCATCAGGAGAAGGGCCTCCTTTGCCGGGCAGGCGAGCTCGGCAAGGGGCGAGGCCACCCCCAGAAGAAGACATCCAAGACGTCCCGGCAGGGCTTGCCGGGACACACGGAGGCAAAACCACCTCACCAACTACTCCGCCACGACACACGTCGTCAATCAATGCTGTGTCAGGCCGCAGAGTGACTAAGTGGCAGCCATTCGCACATGGTAGCCTTTCCCTACAGGAGAAACCCACAGATGACACCCGTCCTGCAACGTGTCAAGCGAGCAGGCGTGGATCTGGCAAAATGGTCCGGCAAGCCCTGCCGGGCAACCAATGATGTGACGTTAAGTAGTGCATTTAATGCGCCCTGCCAGCCCGCAGAGTTAGGTATGATAGCACTGTTTGCTATCTTTCAGTACATAATGACTACTTTGCCATTGCGGTAACCCCTTGATCTATAAAAGGAGGCCCATGGCAACCGTAGAAAGGGTTAGAAGGTTGGATAAATCACACCCACTTACGCGCGTAGACGCTGCCGCCCCGAGGCAACCCCTGCCGGGCAAGTGTACTACGCTCCACCACCACCTTTCCACCATCAATCCACCAAAGCAGGAGTAGGGTTTTACGCTTCACGGCGGACCGAACCTGGGTAAAATGCATGTGTGATCTCTGCCGTGCTGCCCCACGCTCGTCTGCTCTTTGTGCAACGC
The DNA here is from genome assembly GCF_018294505.1 of Triticum aestivum. Lineage (NCBI taxonomy): Eukaryota > Viridiplantae > Streptophyta > Magnoliopsida > Poales > Poaceae > Triticum > Triticum aestivum. The sequence continues at coordinate 289,603,885 of NC_057811.1, forward strand.
GACGTCCCCCCTGCCGAACCAGCAAGGGGCCTTCTGGTCCCATAGGTGGCCGTGGTTTCCCGTGACATTTTTGGCGTGCTAGGTAGGGGGATCGCTTGCGCGAACCTGAAGGTTTGTGCAGCGCGTTATCTTCATTACCATTTTCATCTTCGACGACGCCATCGACTATGGCGCCCAAGAAGAAACCCGGTCCTTCATCTCACCCATCCACCTCGAAGGCTCCGCCGCCCGCGGCCTCTAATGCTGCGGGGGGGGGTGCGGAGACACGCGAGGACGCGGACGCTGTTGGGGATGTGGTCGGAGCAGGTGGCACCGTCACCACTTCCCCCGCGGCCGATGCGAGAGCATGAGACATCGGAGGAGAGCAGCATCAGCAGCACCCCGACGGCCATACTCCACAAGGTACGTGCGATGGGGTTACTCCATCTATGCCCCTCTCTCCCACCGACGGGCACAGCCGCAACAACGGCGCGTGGACCGGGGCGAATCGCCGCCCTCCGGCCGCTCCCACCACGGGTGCGGCCGTAGCGCTTGCACCTCCCCCGGGACGGGTCGACCAAGCTGCTGCACCCGACGGAGCCGCTGGCCCTCGAGCGCCTTCGCCGCACCACATCCAGGTGGTCGCCCCGCAGCAGCAGCGGGGGCGTAGTGCCGCCGCCGCTGGCACCATCAGGAGCCGAGCGACGGTGTGATCGACTTCGTCGTCACCCATGCCAAGTACAGCCTCAGAGGCCATGGCGAGGGCTCAGCTATTGCTGAGGTTTCCGCCAGCGGCCGAACAGATGGATGAATGGCGTGCCACCATCCAAAGTCTGCTTGGTTTTGCCGAGGCTGGGGGTTCACGGCGAGCTGGCCCGCCGCGACCTTCCCAAGCGACAGCAACAGCTTGTGCTGCTGACCGTACAGAAGGGGCCATCCCCATGATGCAGTCCCCACCACGAAAGCCAGCGCGAGCGCAACAGAATCAAGACCCTGACGGTGTCTCGATGGCCTCTTCTGACCCTCGAGCACGTCCAGGTGACGGCGAGCCCCGGAGGATAGGCTGAGAGGAGACACGCGCGTCGTTGTCGAGCAACACTGCGACGACCTCCGCCGGACCGATGGGTGCGACGGCCCCTACGTCGACGAGCCCACGCTTGGTATTGGCGGGGTGCCTACCTTTCGAGGTTGGCTGTCCTACCTTTACAAGTGAGCTGCGGCAAGTCCGCCGGCCGTCCGATCGCACGTTCAAGCTAGAGATACCTGAGAAGTATGATGGGAGGCTGAACCCGATAGAGTTCCTGAGCATCTACACCATCGCTGTTCAGGCTGCCGGGGAAGAGATGAGAAGGTGTTTGCCAACTACTTCTCTTTGGCTCTCAAGTCCAATGTGAGGTCTTGGCTGATGCACCTACCGGAGAACTCCATTTCGTCATGGGCTAACCTGTGCCATGAGTTCATTGGCGCCTTCACTGGCGGTCATCAAGAACCCAGCAGGCCGAGCGACTTGCAGCTTCTCCAACAGAAGGAAGGAGAAACCCTCCGTAAGTATTTACAAAGATTCAGCAAAGTTCGTAGAAACATCCCAAATATCCATCCGACAGCCGTAATAGCTGCCTTCCAGTCCAATGTGCGCAACCGCCGGATCCGTTCCAAGATGAACATGCGGTTGCCTAGGACTATGAAGGAGCTCTACACATTGGTAGATAAGTGTGCTCGGATGGAGGAGGGAAGAAAGTTGCCTGGAGAGGAAGATTGCACCAATATTGATTCAGAGGATGATGATGAATCAACCAGTCAGAAGAAGAGCAAGAAGCGCAGCAAGAAGCGGAGGGATAAGGCAGTGATGGCCGTTGAAGGATCAGGTATGCCTAGTACCGGCAAGAAGGTCAAAGCTGAGGCCCCCGGCAAGGAAGCTGCCGTGTGCACTAACTGCCGGGAAGCCGCTGCTGTTGAGAAAGTCGGGAAAGGTGATGGGCCATACTGCAAGATTCATCAGACCAAGGGCCACGACCTTCAAGACTGTTATCAGGTTGAGCAGCTTGCCAAGAGACAGAGAGTAGAGTATGAGAAACGTGACAAGGAAAAGGGTCAGAATGTTGCTGGCCGTAAGGGTCGAGGTGGTGAAGTAAATCGCCCCAGCAAACCCTTTCGGAACCAAGGAAAGCCCGCCAGAGGTCAAGAGAAGGAAGGTTGCAATGATGAGAGCGATGGAGGGGATGAAGGAGAAACCAGTGAGCAAGAGTTTCAGAAGGCCACTGACGCCCTATGCATTGACGGGGGTGCATCTCTGCACACCTCTCACCGCCAACTCAAGCGGTGGGCGCGAGAATCAATGTCGTGGAACCAACGCCAGAGGCCCGGAAGCTGCTCATATGGTCTCGTACGCCCATCATCTTCGACGAGGAGGATCATCCTAGACGTACCACTGCGGTAGGGTGTTTGCTATTGTTGCTCTCCCCAACAATTCACAACCTCAAGGTCACAAAGATGTTGGTGGACGGCGGGTCCAGGTTGAATCTGATTTCCCCAGCAGTTATTAGCAAGCTTCAGATAGCAGAGGAAGAGCTAGAGGTTACCGGCACGTTTCAAGGAGTGAATCCCGGTAGGAGCCATCCTAAGGGAAAGATCACGTTGCCGGTAAAGTTTGGCGGAGAACTGAACTACCGGACTGAGAGGATTGTGTTTGATGTGGTCGATCTCCCCTGCCATAAAATGGGATTCTGGGACGCCCAGCCCTGGCTAAATTCATGGCGGCATCCCACTATGCCTACAATACCTTGAAGATGCGTGGGCCACTGGGAGTCATCACCATTCCATCAGATGAGAAGGATGCAATCATTTGTATGGACAAGATGTACCGGGACGTGGTCGCGGCAGAGGCAACGGCAGCAGCGGTTCCCGCTAAGGAAAGCAAAGGAAGAAGAGGGATTGTAGGGACTCCGGCAAAGAGTCCGGGAAGCGTGCCCCCACCGAGTGCACGACACCCATTGACGACGTGCCAGAGTGTTCCAACAGCAAGAGATCCAAGGTCGCTGCACCCCAAGTGAAGAAGGTCCCGGCAGGGCTGGCTGGCGTTGATGGTACTTTCACTATCAACGCCACCCTCGATGACAAATAGGAAAGCATGCTCGTTGCCTTCCTGCGGGCGAATACCGATGTGTTTTCCTGGCAACCATTTGATATCCCCGATGTTCCCAGGGAGGTAATCGAGCACCATCTTGCTGTCTGCCCATATGCCCGACCTGTCAAGCAGAAAGTCCGGAAGCAGGCCTTGGAGAGGCAACAATTCATTGCGGAAGAGATCAAGAAACTCGAGGCAGCTAGTTTGGTCAGAGGAGTGTTGCATCCCACATGGTTGGCAAATCCAGTGGTAGTCCGGAAGGCTAACGGGAAGTGGAGGCTTTGCATGATTTCACAGATCTCAACAAAGCTTGCCCGAAGGACCCGTTTCCCTTGCCGCGAATCGATCATATTGTGGATTCCACTTCAGGTTGTGATTTTCTCTCCTTTCTGGATGCATATTCTGGGTATCACCAAATCTTCATGTCCAAGGAAGATGAAGAGAAGACGTCGTTCATCACTCCATGTGGTACATACTATTTTTTCCGCATGCCATTCGGATTAAAGAGTGCCGGGTCCACCTTTGCAAGGGCAGTCCATATTGGTTTTGAGCCACGGCTGCACAGAAACATAGAAGCCTATATGGATGATATCGTGGTCAAGACCAAGGATAGGGCCACCCTTATTCAAGATTTGGAGGAGACATTTGCTAATCTGTGCAAGATCAATTTGAAGCTCAACCCGAAGAAGTGTGTATTTGGTGTTCCCTCCGGCAAGTTGCTTGGGTTCTTTGTGTCCCATCACGGGATCGATGCCAACCCTGACAAGATCAAAGCTATCGAGAAGATCCAAGCACCAAGAACAGTTAAGGATGTGAGGCGTCTGACAGGATGCGTTGCCGCGCTAAGCAGGTTCATCTCCAAGTCTGCCGAGCGCGCCCTGCCGTTCTTCAAAATTTTGAAGAAGGCAGGGCCCAAGAAGTGGACTCCTGAAGCAGATACAACTTTGCAAGAGTTGAAGGCCTACTTGTCCTCTGTGCCTACCCTAGTTGCTCCCAAACCCCAGGAGCCGTTGCTGCTGTACTTAGCGGCAACCAACCAAGTGGTCAGTGCAGCCTTGGTAGTACAGCGAGAAGTGGATGAGGCAAAGAGTGAGCAGATACCGGCAGAGTCAGAGAAGAATCAGGACAACAATGAGCACGGCAACGAGAGCAACCCCAAGGACGCGGCAAGGAAGAAAGTGGTACAACACCTAGTGTACTTCATCAGCTCCTTGTTACAGGGGGCTAGATCGAGGTACTCTGGCGTGCAAAAGTTGATCTTTCGTCTCATCATGGCCTCAAGCAAACTGCGCCACTACTTCCAAGCCCATGAGATCACGGTTGTCACTCGTTTCCCGTTACAAAGGATACTCTGAAACCCTGAGGATACCGATAGAATAGTGGAGTGGGCTTTGGAGTTATCCAGTTTTGGTTTGAAGTTCGTGAGCACATCAACTATTGAGAGCAGGGCATTGGCAGAGTTTATTGCAGAATGGACGCCAACCCCTGATGAGGAAGTGACAGAGACAGTTATCCCCGGCAAGGAATCGCCCCAAGAATGGATTATATATTTTGATGGTGCTTTTTCCCTACAAGGTGCAGGAGCTGGCGTGCTTCTTGTCGCCCTCTCCGGGGAGCACTTGAAGTACGTCGTCCAAATGCATTTTGCCCGGGAAGAAGCAACCAACAATACAGCTGAGTATGAAGGGCTCCTTGCCGGGCTCAGGATTGCGGCCGAATTGGGAATTAAGAAGCTGATCATTCAAGGAGATTCACAACTTGTGGTGAGACAAGTCAACAAGGATTACCAAAGTCCATTGATGGAGGCATACATCGAGGAAGTGAGGAGATTGGAGGAGCGCTTTGACGGATTGCAAACAGAGCACGTACCCCGTGCGGAAAACAGCTTAGCTGATCATCTATCAAAGTGTGATGCGCAGAAGCTTCCTGTGGAACCAGGGACTTTTGTTCTCCATCTCACTCAGCCCTCCGTATCCCCAGCAACAATGGCCCGGAAAAGGAGAAAGTCGGACTCCGGTAAGCCTCTCTCGATAGAGCCGTCCGCTCCTGGCAGAGACCCTGCCGGAAACAACTCCTCACAGCCTGCCAGACCACACCCTCCAGCCGGGCCCATGGACCCCGCGAATGAGGCATGTGCTCCCGTAGCAGAGGAGGTGCCGCTAGTCCTCATTGCCGAGCCCTAGGCTCCAACTTGAGCAAGGAACATTGTCCACTTTCTCCAAACCGGAGAGCTTCCCGACGACCAAGATGAAGCTGAAAAAGTAGCCCGGAGGGCCAGTATGTATCAGTTTGTCGATGACACTCTGTACAGAAGGAGGCCCAACGGTGTGAAATTGAAGTGTGTCTGCCGGGAAGAAGGAAAGGAACTGATGGCTGAGGTACACAAAGGCATGTGCGGCTCCCACATTGGATCAAGGGCATTAGTTGGGAAAGCATTCTGGCAAGGATTTTATTGGCCCACATCCCTCCAAGATGCGGTCGAGCTAGTCACCAAATGTGAAGCCTGCCAGTTCCATTCCAAGAGAACCCACCTGCCTACCCAAGCTCTTCAAACAATCCCTCTATCATGGCCATTTTCGGTCTGGGGGCTCGATATCCTCGGCCCCTTCCACTGAGAAATCGGGGGCTTTGAATTCTTGTTTGTTGCTATTGACAAGTTTACAAAGTGGTCGGAAGTGACTGCCGTGAGAAAGGTGTCGGGGAAACGACACCTATGGGATCTCTGGAATCCCTTCTACGGTTGGCGGGCACGGGGTTGTGCAAAGAGCGGGTCTAGAAGCCAGCACGAGGATCGTTTAGCCAGGTTCAGGCCGCGAGGATGCGCAATACCCTAGTCCTGCTTTGATGTATATTTGAGTGTTCTTGAGCTCTTGAACTAGCTACGGTGCGTGCATCGTCCAAAAGATCCAAATCCTCCTTCAGTACGCCTCGGGCCTCCTTTTATAGTCAAAAGGGGTTGCCACAGTGGCACACAGGAGGTGGAAAGGTATACAGTGTACAAGCTTATCGCCTGTCATTACAGGACAAAGTGCATTAAATGCGCTACTTACGTGTCCACTTGCTTTATCGGGGGCGGTAACGAGGCCCGTCCCGTCCGTCGCCGCCCCGCCTTGCTCCGACACGTGTCCAGGCCAACAAGGCATGCAACGCCATGTAGGCTAGCAAGCTGCTGAGTTGGCGTGGTGTTAGGGTCTTCAGGAAGGTCGGTATGCCACCACGCACGTGTTGGGCTAGTTGGATTAGTACCCACGTACTGCCACATGGGTACTTGCTTCAGTTGGTGGGTTGGCCGCTGAGCTGGGGCGGTGATGGGGCGGCAAGGTCTTGCCGCGGTCTTGCGTATATTCCTGGCAAGGGTCTTGCCGGGGCCTTGTGAGCGCCCTCGGCAAGAGCCTTGCCGGGGCCTTGCGAGCGCCCTCGACAAGAGTCTTGCCGGGGCGTTGCGAGTGTCTTCGGCAAGGAGCCTTGCCGGGGCCTCATGGGCATCCTCGGCAAGGAGCCTTGCGATTGTCTTGTCTTCTGGTCCTCATCTAGGCTTTGCAGGCCTTTTGTCTTTACAAAGATCCGCATGCCTCCATGCAGGCGCTTCCCGAGCTTTGGTCCCAACATTGTCGATGGTGTCGGAACTCTCAGGCTCAAGGGTGGCTGTGCTGTTGGCGTTGGGTGAGCTGCCCTGGCAAGGCTCTTGCCGGGGCTGCATAGGCCGCCTCGGCAAGGGTCTTGCTGGGGAGAAGCCTGTTTTGCTGCTCCGTCTTCTGCGCCCCTAGTTGGAGCGCTGCTCTGGTATTCTTGTGCCTTTGCTTCTCTCTTCTGCCCTGCTAAGTGTGGTCGCAGGTGCGGCTCTGACTGCCCGTGTACAAGTAAAGGGGTACAAAGAGATCCCCTACTTCTGTACACTGACAAAAGGTGACTGCTCAGTCAGCTATCAAGTTCTTGAAAGAATTGGTGTGTCGTTTTGGAGTTCCGGCAAGGATCATTACCGACAACGACACCCAATTCACGAGCCACGCCTTCATTCAATGTGTTCATGGCCTCGGATGCAAGATCTCATTTGCCTCTGTGGCACACCCCCGGAGCAATGGACAAGCTGAGAGGGCGAACGCTGAAGTGCTACATGGACTCAAGACGAGAATTTTTGATACGCTGCAGAAGCACGGTAGGCGGTGGATCGAGGAGCTGCCGGTAGTTCTCTGGACCCTCAGAATGACACCAAACCGAGCTACCGGGCAGACTCCCTTCTCCCTGGTCTATGGGGCAGAAGCAGTTATCCCCACGGAACTCATTTATGTGTCTCCTCGAGTGCTTGCCTACGATGAAGTAGCGCAAGATCAGCACCGGCGTGACGATGTTGTGCTACTCGAGGAGAACTGTCTCCGGGCTGCTACGCGTGCTGCACGCTATCAGCAAGCCCTGCGTCGCTATCATAGCCGCAGGGTTCACGCCCGGTGTTTTGTGGAAGGTGACCTTGTCCTTAGGCGCGTTCAGTCTGCCAAGGGTAAAAACAAGTTGTCACCAAAGTGGGAAGGCCCTTACCGGGTAGTATGAGTCACCAGACCTGGCGCAGTCTGTCTGGAGATCGGAGATGGCATTCAGTTGCAAAACTCATGGAATATTGAGCATCTCCGCAAGTTCTACCCGTAAGGCGCGGCTGTCGGGCCTTGCTCAGCAGCCACCCTTTTGTACAGGCCTTGCCTCAGTTGCATGTAACCCCTTGTACAAAGCCAGGGCGATGACCCTGTGCAAGAGAAAATAAAGAAGTGTTGTGGGGGGCGCGACCAAGATTGCATGCATGCATGAGCATTCCACGATCACTGCATAAGCATTTCATGAGCATTTGCATATGCATATAGATAGGATCGCATCCTGCATTCATTGTCATCTACGTGAAGCTGTAGGTTCCTGCCGCGGACTTGGCTTTGACAAGGAGTTGAGAGGATTGTCCGACACTGCGATCCCCGGCAAGCTAAATAGATAAGTTCTACCTCCTGTCCGTTAGTGTTCTGTAAGCTATAACTTGTGCATAAGAAAACCTCGCCACTCTTTTGAGACTTAGGTGCTCACGTCCCTGACTTGAACGTTACTTCGGTCAGGATGGTCGCGGTGGCCTTTGGTAAAAAGAAGTTGGCGGGGGGTTGGTCCCTTTTGTCTGTTGCCCGGTAGACGCTGCTCCCCGGCAGACGAAAAGGGTGCCGGCAGGATAGCCTGCTGGGGGAAAACTCATTTATTTACATTAAAGAGGCATCTCACCTCTACATGGACATACACATGCACGAGTTCCCGACAAGGTTCATCATTTTCATTAATATGCTGATACATACACATGCATTACAGAAGACTCGAGAGATTACATTATTTGAATTAAAATTTGGCAAGTGTCTACAGGTTTAAGATTGAAAAAAGATAAGTGCCCCATAATGCATTTGCCCCTTTCCATCTCCTACAGGAAGAGGTCGAAGAGGTCGCAGGCGGGCACATCTGGGATTCGACGCCTCCCCAGGATCAGGACGCCGCTGCTCCCCAGCAAGGAGGAAGAAATCGGAGGGCATGCATGGATGGTGACGCTGTCGGAGGACCAGATGGGAGGCACGGAGTCACTGACAAACACGACTCGTCGGAACAGTCGTCCCCATTCTTGACGCGTCATGGGTTGCCGCTGCCGTCTGCATCACTACCACCCGAAGACCTCGGCGCGGCCATCACGACGGACACCATGCTCTCTGAGTCTTCTCACAGAGAGCATGGTCATCCCCAGAAACACTGACGTTGGAAGTCAATGCACGTCCCGGAGACGTATATGGGAGCAAGGAGCCCTCCTGCAAGGCAAGAGGGCGGCGCCCAGGAGGAGTCAGATTCGCCTCTACTAGCGACGAATCTCTTCCATGACTCCTCCCCAGCGCAGTGATACGTCTCCAATGTATCTATAATTTTTTATTATTCCATGCTGTTATATTATTAATCCTGGATGTTTTATAATCATTTTATAGCTATTTTATATCATTTTTTGGTACTAACCTCTTGACATAGTGCCAAGTGCCAGTTGCTGTTTTTTGCATGTTTTTACGTCGCAGGAAATCAATACCAAACAGAGTCCAAATGCAATGAAACTTCACGGAGATTTTTATGGACCAGAAGACACCTAATGGGCCAAGGCAGCGCCTGGGGGGTGCTCCGAGGGGAGCACAACCCACCAGGGCGCGCCTGGAGGCCCAAGTGCGCCCTGGTGGGTTGTCCCCACCTCGGGTGCCCCTCGGATCACCTCTTTGCCCTATAAATACCCCAATATTCCAGAAACCCTAGGGGAGTCGACGAAAATCAATTCCAGCCGCCGCAGAGTCCAGAAGCACCAGATCCAATCTAGACACCTTCACAGAGGGGTTCACCACTTCCATTGGTGCCTCTCCGATGATGCGTGAGTAGTTCTTTGTAGACCTTCGGGTCCGTAGTTAGTAGCTAGATGGCTTCCTCTCTCTTGTTTGATTCTCAATACAATGGTCTCTTGGAGATCCATATGATGTAACTCTTTTTTCGGGGTGTTTGTGGGATCGGATGAACTTTGAGTTTATGATCAGATCTATCTTTTTATATCCATGAAAGTTATTTGAGTTTCTTCGATCTCTTATATGCATGATTTCTTATAGCCTCGTATTTATTCTATGATATTTGGGTTTTGTTTGGCCAACTTGATCTATTTATCTTGCAACGGGAAGATGTGCTTTGTAGTGGGTTCGATCTTACGGTGCTTGATCCCAGTGACAGAAGGGGAACCGACACGTATGCATCGTTGCTACTAAGGATAAAACGATGGGGTCTATCTATCTATACATAGATAGATCTTTTCTACATCATGTCATCGTTCTTATTGCATTACTCTGTTTCTCCTTGAACTTAATACACTAGATGCATGCTGGATAGCGGTCGATGTGTGGAGTAATAGTAGTAGATGAAGGCAGGAGTCGGTCTACTAATCTTGGACGTGATGCCTATGTAATGATCATTGCCTGGATACCGTCATGATTATTTGAAGTTCTATCAATTGCCCAACAGTAATTTGTTTACCCACCGTTTGCTATTTTTCTCGAGGGAAGCCACTAGTGAAACCTACGGCCCCCGGGTCTCTTTCTCACATTATTTGCCATCGCGATCTATTTTATTTGCCTTTTATTTTCAGATCTATTAAACCAAAAATACAAAAATACTTTGCTGCACTTTATTTTATTTGGCGTTCGATCTATCAACCTACTACAATTTTATCTCACGTCCGTTTGCCAATTTCTGGCGTCGCTGCCCGAAAGGGATTGACAACCCCTTTTACACGTCTGGTTGCGAGTAGTTGTTATTTGTGTGCAGGTGCTGTTTACGTTGTGTTGCTTGGTTCTCCTACTGGTTCAATAACCTTGGTTTCATATCTGAGGGAAATACCTACAGCCGCTGTGCTGCATTATCCCTTCCTCTTTGGGGAAATATCGACGTAGCTTCAAGCGACATCACACAGCGAAGGGAAGAAGAATGAGGAGCGATCGGCTACCGCGCGCCATGCCTGCCTCAAGACTCGACATGGTGTCGTTCGCGTCCCTCCCACTGAAATCAAGGCCACAGGTGGCCCGGCGGCGGGCATGCCAGGGTTGCCACCCCCGGTGTTGTCGCCGCGCCGCCCGAGTCCCCCTTTCCGATCTAGAGAGAGCTTCAAGATGGAGCCTGGGGCAAGGCCCCAAGCTCTTTTTCTCAGCATAACCAGCAGAAGCAGAAGGGAGAAGAGGAGGAATGTGAGGATGAGTGACTCCACCCTCCTCCGCCCCTCCCTTGTATAGGCGGGACGGGGAGGGGAGCCGCTCCCTCAACAGGCGGCCACCGTCCTCCTCCGCCAATTCACGATAACCGGGCCCTCGCCTTGATGCTCTCCTATGCCACACGCCTCCGTTACCTACCCCATGCGATGCATGCAGCATACGTGGCTAAGGATAAGGGCGTGGTGGGAAGAGTGAATTGGCAGTTTCCACCCCGTGCGTTAAAGTCATTCACGGGCCATTACTTGAGTGGCCTCACCACTATTGGTTTTACACGACGCGCGGAGAAACCGGAAACCAGCCCGGAATCAAGGCTAATGAAGAAGCAAAGAAGACCTCAACAGACCAGCCTGTTCAGCAAACCTACCTGTGCACTTATTAGGCCCTACCCCAACGATGCTCAGCAGCGCGGTCTGGGCAGGCCGGGGGATTTTGTCGGTGCAACAAACCCTGGGTCTGTTTCCTAGACTGTGCATAGGCACGGGAACGAGATTGAAGCGCCAACCCAAGTCAAAGCACGAGGGACTAAGAGATTCGAAGCACCAACATGCAGATCAGAGGGACCAAGACCAAGCCAGAGAAGCAAGATATCATCAGGAGAAGGGCCTCCTTTGCAGGGCAGGCGAGCTCGGCAAGGGGCGAGGCCATCCCCGGAAGAAGACATCCAAGACGTCCCGGCAGGGCTTGCCGGGACACACGGAGGCAAAATGACCTCACCAACTACTCCGCCATGAGCCACATCGTCAATCAGTGGATGTCAAGCCACAGAGTGACTAAGTGGCATCCATTCGCCACATGGTAGCCTTTCCCTACAGGAGAAACCCACAGATGACGCCTGTCCTGCGACGTGTCAAGCGAGCAGGCGTGGAGCTGGCAAGATGGCCCGGCAAGCCCTGCCGAGCAACCAACGATGTGACATTGAGCGGTGCATTTAATGCACCCTGTCACCCGTAGAGTTTAATATGATAGCACTGTTTGCTATCTTATCAGTGCATAATGACTACTTTGCCATTGTGGTAACCCCTTGATCTATAAAAGGAGGCCCATGGCAACCGTATAAAGGGTTAGTGTAACATCCCAATTTTCAATTTGGATGTTATACATAGGGCATCATATGCATATCATTTTTATTGCATTTTGGTTGTGATCCTAGAAACTTTAAGCAACTCAAGGACCCAAGGAGAGAGTTGGAGGTTTCATTTAATTTCATATTTGAATTTATTTTTAAATTTGAAGAAAGGATCAATTTGATTTTAATATTTTGCTCTCCAATTATTTCCAATAATAAAATAAAAGAGAGAAGATAAAATGACTTCTTCAATAAGAGATAAATATTGGAGATTTTTTTAAATCAAATTAAAATTTCATTTGCATTTTATTTGCTGTTTTATTTGAATTAGAAAAATATGCATTTTTTGAAAATTGCATTTTAGGCCAGAAAAATGTTCATCTTGTCCTAAATATTAGGTTTGGACGATGAAAATTGTTTCTTGTATTTTTAGTTTATTTTATTTTATTAGGAATTTTTTTCTTTCGGGCGAATTTTTTTTTCAAAAAAAATCTCCGTCGCCCGACTGGGCCGAAGGCCCAACCGAGCAGGCCGCAGCCCACCTCGCCCCGCCGCCTTCTCCTCGCGGGAGGAATCCCGCCGCCGCGCGGACGCCGAGGGAGTCCAAGCCGGACTCCCCATGGCCGCCCCCTCGCCCAAGCATCACCGCCCCTCCCTCGACATTTAAAAGCCGCAGCACCGCAGCCCCTCCTCCTCACCACCGCCGCCGCAGCCGCCTCCACCGCAAGCCGCCGCAGCCGCTAGGAGCCTCTGCCGCTGCTGCCAGCCATCGCTGCCGCTG
>NC_057811.1:289616958-289620881 GCF_018294505.1 Triticum aestivum
ACGCCGCGCCGCCTGCTGCCGCCTCGCACCGCCGTCCGCCGGAGCCGCCGCCTCGCCGTCTTGCCGGAAACCGCCGCCGACCCCGCCGGTTTTTAGGCATAAATCTTCGTCTTGTTCCCCTCTTTCCAGATAATTAACTTGAACATGGTTTTGAAAAATTAAAATTGGGTTTCAAGCATATTTGAATTCAAACTTCTTTCGATAGTAGTTTTAGTTTCGTAGCTCAAATTTGTTTCATTCTTTTTTGCAAATCGAAGCTCTTCAGTTGAACTTTCAGCTTGGATCTTTTCATTTGAGTTTTACCCTTGCATCTATTGCTTGAGTGCTTATGTATGCCATTGTTTGTTTCCGATAGAGTTTCCGGAGAGCGAAGTGTGCTACTACGAGTCACTAGGGTTTTCAGATCGTCAACAAGGCAAGTAACACTTTGATCATATCCTTTATTACCCAGTTTTTATGCATTAGTTTCAACCCCCAAACACTGCATGGTTAGGACTTGATTAACTTGTGGGTATTGGGAAGTAGTTGATGAGGTAGAACCTATTGTCTTTTACTTCAAACCCTGGGAGTTACTTCTACGTTATGCCTATACTGCTATGCTATGCTCGTAGACGTGGTTTGGGTTGAGTTATTCATGACAGATGTGAGAGATTATTGTTAACTAAGGTTTAAATTAAGGTGGCTACTTAAATACACATCTGGGTGGATTGTTTGTGGGCACCTGGGGTAATCCAGTGCAGTCCAAAGGAGATCCCAGGGTATCCGTGTGATTTTTCCTATGGTTTGCCACCCAGGCTCAAAGGGATTATTATGTTATTCATGCTGGAAACTTCCGTGTGCAGCCACAAGCCATTATGGGCTCTGGCATAGTTGAGTATGTTGTGTGACCTCTTTCAGTGGTAAACTAGCAGATGTAGGGGATGTAGGTGGTACGGTTTACCCGTCGAAAGAGTTAATGCTTCTAAAAGACTGTGTCTCGGTCATCCGTTTCTCAAACATCATGTAGTGCAAGAAATCCAACGGAGGAGATTGAGTCTTGTGGGGAAAACTGCGCAAACCTCTGCAGAGTGTACAAACTAATCATGGTTAGCCGTGTCCCCGGTTACGGACATCTTGTGTATCTGGTGCTTCAATTACTATGTTGATCTCATCACTTTACTTAATTAATATGCGGGGTTATTGATTATTAATTTGGGATTGAGATGGGGTTACCATTCTCAATGTTTTTCAACAAACTTTGTAGTTAAATAAAATATATTCCTTTGTTGTAGGAAAAAATTGGCTTTACGCAAAAATGATAACCATAGAGCCTCCACCAACCAAATATTCATATAGTTATAGCTATTACATTGTTCATTGTTCTATAGTGTTATTTTGCCAGCATATTCCATGTGCTGACCTACACAAGCTACAACGTATTATGTTGCAGAGTTTTCAGACGAAGAGTAAGGTGCGCTAGGTCGTTGTCGTGCACTCAGCTATGCCGTTGGAGTTGATGGACTCATTTACTCTCGAAGCTTCCTCTATTATCTTAGTTAGATGGCCTTAAGCCATATTTTTGTAATAAGTTCTCTTTTGAGTCATTCGATGTAATAAGTGTGGGATTGCACTCTGTTATAAATCCTCGAGTACTGTGTGTGTCAGCATACCGGTCCAGGGATGACACTTATGCACAGAGATTTGACCGTTTGAGGTCGGATCTCTACAAGATGGTATCAGAGCACACGCTGACTGTAGGACGCGACCATTAAGATAAGTAATAGGACCCTCTTCTCTACTCATTTCTAACTCTTCTCCATTTTCTACTCTATAGATGGCAGACCCAAGGAACAAGTTTGCTCAACCGGATGAAGACACACCTTTTGGACGACACTTGAAGGAAGCCACTAGATACCTGAACATCGTAATACCAAGCTTCACCGGGTCCTACACCGCCACTTTACCAGAAGAGGAGCGCTGGATGATTCGAGTTCATGTTCTAGGAAGGACATTCACGCCAGTTACTGAGCCCATAGAGTTTTCCTTTGATGCACCAACCTGGAGTCTAGGAAAGAGCATGGCAGCCCACATCGCCATGGGATGCATCGGCGAGGTATACCACAAGGATCTCAAGGACACCATCTACCAGATATGCGGACGCCGAGATGAACAATGGGAGATGATTTGCACCAGGAGGGATAAATCCATTGCAGCCTACATCCAGGAGTTAAACCAGCACATTCGTCGTCAGGAGAACCAAATGTGCGCCAGCATGATAGACATGAAGAAAGTGATGACCAGGAACATGGAGCTTGAAGGGGAACTCAAGTCTACACGCAATGGGTATGAAGAGAAAATTGCAGTGTTACTAGAGAAGAATGAAGACCTGAAGAAGAAGTTAGGAATATTCATGGGAGATCCCGCGCCAGAGGAGGACACCCACCCAGGAGACTACATCATCATCGACGACACCGACTCCGACCCCGATGTCGGAGTAATTGGCCACAGGTATCCCGAAGACGGCAAGACAATATTTCAAGACATCGGGGCTAGCAAAGCCCCTCAGTCCGACTGCCCGGCTGCTCCTGCCGGCTCCCCGTTCGACTGCTCTGCCTGGCCGGCTGCCGGCTGTCGACTGCACCAACTAGCCGGCTGCCGGCTTCAGCCCGACTCGACACCGACAAGACACCGACGAGACGGTCGTACCCGAGCACTATTCACGTGTCACCCCAGCCATCATGTATAGTGTCACTTGTCCCCTGGCACTATTTATGAAGTGACCCAGAGGACAAGCATGACACCCCACCATGCCTTGCCCATGCCACCACTTAGCTTACTTCCTAAGCTAGCCATGCCTATATATATGGGCACACATCCATCCATCCAAGGGGGATGGACTCATTCTCACACACCCTCACGCATGAGCACCCACATGCTCACGGCCATGAGCATGGCCGGCCACTAGCATGCCCCATACGCATGCATATACCAGAACAGATGCACTTGGCACTGATCTCAGATACAGCTCCAGGAGCAACTCTGTACCAGATATACTACAGATACACAGACATGCAGGAGTAGGGGTATTATCTCTCCGGAGAGCCCCGAACCTGGGTAAACTAGCGCGTGCTACTCGCATACCCGCTCCCGGGCCTATCAGCAGCAGTCTTACCCTCACACTAAGCCCTTGTGGCATCTGTCGCCTCACACCCCCCCGTGAGAATACCACGACAGTTGGCGCCCACCGTGGGGCGGTACTACTACCATGCTACCACGCTGCTGCTGGTTTCGCAGTCCAGGCAGGACCATCTTCGTCTCCACCGCCGCAGCGTCGCACCATCTCTCCGATAGCGGTCGGGGGGCTCGACATCGACATGCCCCCCAATGGCCGCGTGGGGCGGCGTACCCTCGTCGTCGGCCTCGCCATCTTCATCGCCACCGCTGCGACGTCGTTGTCGTGTCTCCAGCTGCGCCCGAGGGCTCGACATCAACACGCCGCGGGGGCGGCCGCGCGGGACGGCGCGTCCTCGCCATCGGCCTCGGCACTGAGCGCCTTCGCCATGCTCGTGGAAACTGCGGTCTCCCCTTCCCTGCAAAATCTCCATGCTCTTCCCACGCTGGAGCCTTTGTACAAATTCACCAATGGCCAAACAATCCCCATATAAGCCTCAGCTACAAGCCGTATATGCCTCATGCTATATGCATCCCAGACGCAAGCCAGTCAATGGCCAGACACGTCCCAGATATTGCTCGTATGCAGCGTGCACACGAGCCGGACGACAATCAGACACTGGCCGGATACAAGAAGTACACTACCCGCCCCTGCGTGCGAGCTCTCCCTCCCGAGCCCCGCAGCGCGCCGTGCCTCTGCTCCCCTCGCGTGCCTCCCCGCCCACATCGGCCGCCGCCGCGGTGGTCGGCCTCCGCTCCCGCCGCGGCCGCAT
>NC_057811.1:289621801-289637124 GCF_018294505.1 Triticum aestivum
CCGCGGCCGGGTGCTCCGCGCCCGCCCGCCGGCTGCCGGCTGCGCTGCCTCCCGTCGTCCGGCTGCTGCCCCGCCGGCTCCGCCCATCCACCTGGCTCCGCCTCCCCCGACCGGATTCGCCCGCCTCCATGGCCGCGTGCTCGTGGGCCCATGTCGCCGTGGCCTCGAGCACCCTGCCGCGCCTCTCCACCGTGCGGCCGTCCTGACGCGCCTCCTCCCCGGGATCTCCGCGCCGGCTCCGCCTTCTCGCCTAGCCAGCCCCGAGCCCGGCCTCCTCGCGTCCGCAGCTGCGCCCGACTCCGGCTTCCCGCCCCGAGCGCCAGGTCCTCCTCACGCTGCACGCCCGCTTCTGGCCTCGTCACGCGAGGCCACTCCACCGCGCCGCCTGCGCCTGGCCGGCTGCTCCGCCTCCAGGCAGCGGGTCGGCCGCCTCCCGTGCACTCACTGCTTCAGGCGCGCCAGCCGCCGTCCGCACCGCGCCAAGTCGCCCAAGTCCCGCCACCCGGCCGCCGACTCCCCCTCCGCGCCTGCACAGCCGGCTCCCGCCACCCGGACGGCCGGCTCCGCCCGCCACCCGGCTTCACCCACCACCCGGCCGGCCTGGCCGGCTGCCGGCTCCCCGCTCGCTCTTGCCGACTGTTCAGCCAGTGTGAAGAAGATAAAAGACGAGGGCGGGCTGGGACTGAAGATAAAAGAAAAGTCAAAGTCGGATAAAAGAAGTAAAGAAGGGCTGGGTGCCCAGCCGGCTGGTCAAAAGAAAAAAAGGGGCGGGCTGGGTCCGGCTCCTCACATGCAGTCGGACGAAAAAATAACAAAAAAAAGAAGAAAAAGAGGTGTGTGTGCGTCCGCCTGCCGAGATCTGGCTGGCCTGGTGCCTATAGCCGAGAAAAAAGAAAAAAGAAATATGCGTCTGACCGCGGGCTACCTGGCCGGCTGCAAAGGGCCCGACTGCTGTTTTCGAAGTCCGCCTGCCCAGCCAGTTGAAGAAGAAAAAGAACAAGACAAAGTAGTCGCCGGGAGATCCGGCCCGACTGCTTAGCAGTCGGCCCGAATCTCGGGGGCTACACCCAGCGGGTGCGCTGACGCGGCCCCGCGAGGAAGAAGACAAAGTAGTCGCCGGGAGATCCGGCCCGACTGCTCAGCAGTCGGCCCTGCGAGGAAGAAGACAAAGTAGTTGCCGGAAGATCCGGCCCGACTGCTCAGCAGTCGGCCCGAATCTCGGGGGCTACACCCAGTGGGTGCGCTGACGCGCCCCGCGGAAGATCGCAGACAAGAGAAGAGTTTCGTCCGGCTGCCAGCAGCCGGCAGAAGAAGAAAAAGGGCGCTGCAAGACGCCTCGCCGCCTGGCCGGTCGAGCCCGACCGGCCGGGACCCCCCTTCGAGCACCCGGGGGCTCGAAGGCAACACCCAGCGGGTGCGCCGGTGCGCTCCGCGAGCGCCGAGCCGCGCCGGCTGTCTTCGGCAAACTCCGCCTCGGCTACATGAAAACCAATGTGAGCTCCTCACTCGCATATTTTTTCACCGCGAGAGCACGGATAACCACGAGCGATGCTCGGGGGCTATCTCCGCATTTCATCACAGTTGCATCACTGTTCGCCTCAGCGCCAGCCAAAGTTGGCCCGGGGGCTGGCCGCATGGCCTGAGACGTTTGTTCCCGCAGACGGCTTAGTAGCGTGCGCGGTACCAAAGGCCCACTCTTAGTCACAAACCGCAGAGCGGCTATCCGGCTAGCAAGAGTGAACGCTGGAGGCCACCCACGCGAAAAACGTCCGGGAAGAAAAGCGGTTCGGGCGACCCGGCCGTTTTCTTTATGAGTATCTGCTCGGTTAAATTCGCTCCCAGAGTCTGAGTATTGTACACTCCACTCCACGGCCCACTCTCAGCCACAGACCGCAGAGCGGCTGTCCGGCAAGCGAGAGCACAAGCCAAAGAGCGGAGGGAACATGAAAGAGATTGAAGGGGGCTCGGACGAAACCGAGTCGGCACCCTCCGCATAAAACTTGCAGTGCTAAAAGCAATCATTTGATATATCTGCGTGGACTAACTTTGTCTTTTGCATGATCATTTCCATGAAACACCCGCCGAAAAACCTCCGCCCAACTTTGCCAAGTTGCCCGGAGGCTTGGGGGCTACTGTCGGAGTAATTGGCCACGGGTATCCCGAAGACGGCAAGACAATATTTCAAGACATCGGGGCTAGCAAAGCCCCTCAGTCCGACTGCCCGGCTGCTCCTGCCGGCTCCCCGTCCGACTGCTCTGCCTGGCCGGCTGCCGGCTGTCGACTGCAGCAACTAGCCGGCTGCCGGCTTCAGCCCGACTCGACACCGACGAGATGGTCGTACCCAAGCACTATTCACGTGTCACCCCAGCCATCATGTATAGTGTCACTTGTCCCCTGGCACTATTTATGAAGTGACCCAGAGGACAAGCATGACACCCCACCATGCCTTGCCCATGCCACCACTTAGCTTACTTCCTAAGCTAGCCATGCCTATATATATGGGCACACATCCATCCATCCAAGGGGGATGGACTCATTCTCACACACCCTCACGCATGAGCACCCACATGCTCACGGCCATGAGCATGGCCGGCCACTAGCATGTCCCATACGCATGCATATACCAGATAAGATGCACTTGGCACTGATCTCAGATACAGCTCCAGGAGCAACTCTGTACCAGATATACTACAGATACACAGACATGCAGGAGTAGGGGTATTATCTCTCCGGAGAGCCCCGAACCTGGGTAAACTAGCGCGTGCTACTCGCATACCCGCTCCCGGGCCTATCAACAGTAGTCTTACCCTCACACTAAGCCCTTGTGGCATCTGTCGCCTCACACCCCCCCCCCCCGTGAGAATACCACGACACCCGATAGTGTTGATGATTATGAAGATGAAGCTGGAGCAGATATCATGGAATCTTCCACCGATCAAAATTTCTAGTCGACCACCAAATATCAATAGTATTCCCCCATGTATATAGTAATAGTTCGAGTAATTTGTAACGGTAGTTAGATCGTATGTATGCCCTTGTTTGAAATTGAGTGGTGTGATATGAATGTGTTTGTCTCATGTGCATATGGGTAGTGATTTCTCTCTAGACCTCACTCTATTCTAATCTCTCCCCTCTAAACCCATCAGATGCCTCCGAGACGTGACCCCGGATTTGTCTTTCCACCGGAGCTCACTCAGTTGATCCAACAGCAGAATGCCTTGATGCAGTTGCTAGTCCAGAACCAAGGCAACAACAACAGCAACCCACCACCACCACCTCCAGTTGACAACTTAGCCCGTTTTTTGAGGTTGAATCCGCTGGTGTTTTCCAGTAGCACCGAGCCGATTGTTGCTGATGACTGGCTCCGTAGGATTGGAAGAGAGCCTACCACCGCAGGTTGCACAGACGCTGAGAAGGTGCGCTTTGGTGCACATCAACTGGATGGACCCTGTCGGCGTTCTGGGAACGGGGGTCCCCAGACTTGCTTGCCTGCGGCCCACGGCGTGGCTAAGCCAGTAGGCCGTACGGCCCATCTTCATCAACAAGGCATCCAAGACCCTCGCGAGGGGCCAAGCCTCGCGAGGCGGACGACGCAATACCTCCTCAGGATTGGCCTAGTCAGGCAGGCTCACGAGGAGCGGAGATATCAAGGCGGGGCAAACCTCACGAGGCTCTCGTGACGCGAGCCGTGACGATCGGCGTCAGGCGGGCACCAGGCGGGCGCCAGCGCGCGCAGCATCCTTGTTTCCTCTTTGGTGCTAAGGAGGCCAGCGCAGGCGAGGAGTACCGAGGCATCAGGCAAAGGTTGCTATATCGGTGCAACAAGACCAAGACTAGAAGGACGGCAAGACGGAGGTCATCGTGGAGCCCAAGATGGCGTCACCACCAGAGCCTTTCGAAGGCAAAGACCACTTTTCTCAGGATATCTTGTACTAGCTGTCCCCCTTCAAATTTGCACGCTGTTGTTGGCTCCCTTCCCGCTCAATATTTGGGAAGAGGACCAGGAACTATATAAGTAGAGCTAGCCACCACCGTAGGGGCATTGAGCAGTTCACCCAGCTCTCACCCGCTAAGTCACCAAGCACAAGAACACCTCGACCTCAGGAGGCTGTTCCTCCCTCTGTACTGTTCATCATCAGCCCAAGAGGCAGTCCACCACCACCACACTGGAGTAGGGTATTACACCACAACGGTGGCACGAACCAGTATAAATCCCGTGTCTCTTTGTGTTGTGAGTTCGTCGAGTTCGTCCGCGACATCCTAGCGATCTAGGGCGTAGATCGGTAGGAGGGAAAGACTTCGCGCGCACCCCAGTGTTCGAACCTTAAGGGTTTGCCGGATCCCCACATCTGACATTTGGCGCACCAGGTAGGGGTGCGCCGGAGCTTCTTCTCCGCCAGTCGAGTTGCCGACGTTCCGCGATCAAGATGTCCGGCGACCCAAGAGCTGACTCCGACCGCTGGGCGGCCTGGCCGGCCCGAGCGACGACACCCGCCCATGAAGACCTCGACCCCGCGCTCCAGGCGGTGCGGGTGTCGTCCAACGCTGCAGGGCGCGGGCGGCGCTGCCAGGCGTCGTCCACCCCCACCCCACGACAGGTACGAGCCGCTGCAAGGGCAGCAAGCAACGCCGCGGCGACGGCGCCGCACTCGCGGTGAGAGCAGGAAAACATGCGGGCGGCACTCACCGTGGCAAGGGAGCTGCTGCGGTGCCGGCTGATGGAGAGCGGCCGGGACGCGCTGCTGGAACGCGTTGCTGAGCTACTAGACGCTGCGGCCTCGGGAGCGCCGCCTTTCTACTATCGACTCCCTTCACAGGCCGTTGCGGGAACTCATGGCGGGCCTCGCCACACCCATGCATCGGCGGGCGCGCATGGGGGCTTCGTCGACACCAGCGCGGCCGGCGGCGCCGGAGGCCCCGCCGCCCCCGCACCGCCCGCGACAAGCACGGGCACAAGCGTCGCGCCCCATGGTCCCGGCGAGAGGCCACGCTACTACCCTCAGGACGCCACGTTGGGCCGGGCAACATGGAGTGCCCCGCATGACGGACCAGGAGTACACACCGGAGGACGACCCCGTCTCGTTCGTTGGAGAAGATTGGGAAGAGGGGGCGCTAGGAGTCGAAGCCTTCCAAGAGCCGCCGGGGAACCACCACGACCGCGTGTGCAACGACCACTACTGGGTACCTCTAATCCCTCAGGAGCAAGCTTATGCTAACCATGAGTCGCAGGAGGAACAGATCACCACAACGGCCGGCGGCCCCAGCTCGGCGGCCTCCCTGCCGGCAGGGGGATCGCGTTGGGGGCTACAGGAGAGGGGTCGGGAGCCAGGCCCCTCCCCACGGCGCGCGAATCCAGGGGACACCCGGAGGTAGGCCCTCTGCCGGGGAGGCTTCGACAACCCTTCCCCCGGCAGAGGACCTGTGGTTGCCGAGGGCACCGCTGGCGTCCTCTTTCCCTCCTTTGTGTTGTACTGGCGACCGGTTGGCTCAAAGGAGATCAAGGGTGGCGCAAGGCGGGGCCCTCGTCTGGCGATATGACGCAAGGCCGGTACCTGTGAAGAAGGCCCAGTGCCTGTGAAGCTCGCCGCCCGTGACACTCTCACGTAATAATGAGTTGGGGCTGTACACGCCCCGGAGTCTCAGGAGCGCCGGCCTCAGGCCCTGGGGCTCCCTCCCACGCCTAGTGGCAGCACTTAGCTCCGCGCTGGTGAGAAGACTTGAAGACCGGAAGACTAGACTAGGTGCCGGACGCGGCCTTTTGCTTTGGATCTCTCTTTCTGTAGCTTTGCTTTCTGGATCTGGATTTAAGTTGAAGCCGAATTTTTATCGATG
Source organism: Triticum aestivum (assembly GCF_018294505.1). Classification (NCBI taxonomy): domain Eukaryota; kingdom Viridiplantae; phylum Streptophyta; class Magnoliopsida; order Poales; family Poaceae; genus Triticum; species Triticum aestivum. The sequence goes on from NC_057811.1 coordinate 289,627,634, forward strand.
CGCGCGGGGGGTGCCTTTTCTTGTTCGAGCAATTTCTTGCCTTCTGGATCTTGTTTTGTCTGGGACTCACGTCCATCGCCTTTCCCTCACGAGCTCCTCGCGAGCTGGACCACACGAAGCGCACGCTCGTCAAGCGCGTGCCAGCGCTGCGGCTGGTGCTCACCCCTTGCGGGGCCCCCTTAGACGGGGCGATAAGCTCCGCAGGATTCTCAGAAACTCATCGCTTCACGACCCAGCTCGAAGCGGGCGTTGGCTAAGGTAAACCACGATGGAAAACTCGCCCCCGGATTCGCGGGTTCACGAGGACACATACTCACATCGCATGGGAAAGCAAAAACTGCAATTTGCTTACATGAGGGGCTCCCCCTCTCAAAATGCTCTTACAAGTCTTCCAAGGGCCACGCCCGAGTTTTGTGTACATGGTGAAACGACAGGAGAACATGGGATCAGCCAGAAATGTCACTCGCTACATCACTCGCGGATGCGTCACTCGCATCGTCATCGTCTTCGTCGGCATCGTCGATGTCATCGGCGACGCCCCCGGCGCCGTCGTCAACCACGTCGCCTTCGTCTGCGACGACCACCACCGTGTCATCCTCCGAAGTGAAGGCACTGACCAACGCGTCCACATTGTCCTCAACCCAATGCGCCAGGTCACCCCGGATGGTCGTGGGCACGAGGGCGATGGCGGCGTCAAAATCGAAGTTGGTGTCGGCGTTCAGAAGGTGGTTGAAGACACGGGAGAAAGCGCGCTCAAGCAGGCCACGCCCCCTTTCCTCCACAAGCTGGCGAGCTCTGGCAGATCGAGCCTGCAGGCGCGTCACCACCTCGGTGAAGAAGGTCAGGTGGCTGGCATAGTCATTCGAGTGAGGGGCCGGCACATCCACGTCGCAAATATGGCCCAGGGCGATATTGGCCCTGTTCCGGAGATCCTGAAGCATAGGGGCATGCTCGCGCTCCAGCGTTCGTTGTTGGATCACTTCCTCCGTGTTTTGCCATGCGACGGCCTCAACGTCATCAACCCGCCTCCAAAGGGAATGCAGCTCGGCGGGGCGAAGGCCAAGTCCGCCTGCGCCGTAACCAGGGCGGCGGCTGTGGCTTCCGCACGCCTCTCAGCCTCATCCAACCTGGGCCTGAGGGCAGCGGCCCTGCCCGCATCCTCCCTACCTGCGAGCTTCAGCTTCAGGTCGTATCTACCCTCCAGGTCTGCGCGAACCTCGGCCACCCGGCGACGGACCTCCTCCTCGACTCTGGCCTCGCGAGCCCCGACGGCATCTTCTGCTTGAGCAACTTGACGCTCCCTCGTCTCCAGTTGCTCGAGCTCGAGGCTGCGCTCCACGGCTTTCAGGGCCAGTGCCTCATCGCGCTTCCGGACCTCCTCTTCCTCCGCGGGCGTCCCCCTCAGTGATGCAAGAGCGGCCCCGCGCGCCACCACCTGCTGCTCAAGGGATGCGCTCCAGGCCTGGAGCTCCCACGCGCGCTCCTCCGCAGCCTCTTGAGGGACGCCTCGGCCTTCACACACTCAAGGTCGCGCTGATAGCGACCGAGGTTGATAGCCACCCTTAGCTTGCACCGCTCCTCCACCAGCCAGAGACCTTCAGCCTCAAGGCGCGAGTCGACACCCGTGAGCTCTTCATCAAGTCAACTCATCGCGCCCATCGCCTCCTGGAAGAGCTTATGACGAACTATGGTCCACCTGCGCTCGAGCTCGAACGCTCGGCCCACCTCGTCCTCCACCTCCGGGGCAGCGGGCGGGGCACCAAGTGGCGCGCCACCTCCCGGCAGGGGGCTGGGGGCTGACGCCGCACCAGACATCAGCCAGTCCTCGCGAGGAGCCCGAGCCGATTGGGGCTCGCTGCTTGAAGAGGAGCCGAAGATCGAAGCCAGTCAGCTGTTGTCCAAGAGCAAAGGAGGAGTTTTGGGCCCGCCCGCCAAGCTCCACGCCAAACGGTGGGGGAGGGGTGGCCAAGCCGCGGGCTTAGCGCGCCGCGAAGGCAGAAACGCTCCCCCGACCGACCCTGCTCCAGGGGCAGCAGGCAGACTAGGAACGCTCAAGGCCGATGGGGGAGCTGGTGAAGGAGGAGGCCGCTTCTCAGAAGACGCAATAGCTTCAGCGGAAGGAGCCCTGAAGGACTGACGTCAGGATACGAAGACTACATGCAAGAAGCCATGACAATAAGATACTTACGCGTCAATGGCGATGTACGTTCGCCGCTTCAACGGCCCAAAGATATTGCTGCCGCTAGGGGATCCTTTCCTCTTGCGGAGCTCCTCGAAGTCCACACAAAGATGACCGAAGCGCTGGATGTGACGGCCGGTGCGCGACGGGGCCGAAGTAGAGCTTGGAAGGGTGTCTTCAGGGGTGCCCGGTTGCGGCGAACAGCCGGGCACCGTCTCACCACAACCTCCCGAGGCTCCTGGAGCCTTGGCCTCGGGAGCCGCATGCCGCGTCTCCTCGGTGACCGATGCCTTAGGAGGGGGGTCGCAGGCCCCCGAGGACGACGCCCCAGGATCACCACTCGGCATGTGCTCCTCAGCACTCGAGTCACCAGCCCCCGCCGGAGCTCGCCCTCCCGCACCTTCACCAGGGGCGAGCTCGGCACCGGCGACGAAGAAGGGAACCACGACGACGGGGTTCTCGCGGGACCCCACCAGGCCGATTGGGCGCAGCCCCCACTCGCCAAAGGAATGCATGCTCGCGGCAAATACGGCGTTGTTCTCGCAGCGGTACAACAGGCAGCTATTCCTGGGCATCTCATCCGGCAGAGGGACACTCGATAGGACCATGAGCACCGTTTGCCGCGTCGCAAGAGGAAGCCCCTTCTCCTGAAACCTCATGTGGTCCTGGCTGCGGAGCAAGTCCCACATCGGGCGGGAGTGGCGTTGAAGTGGAGCGACTCGACGCTTGACGAACTCCTTCACCACCATGGGCGCAGTCACGCCGAGGTCCTTCAACCACCTCAGCCTGGCCCAGACGGGGGCAAGGCGAGGGCTCATGAGCTTCTGATGGCCCTAGCCGGAGTTTGGAATAGCGGGCCCCGCCAGAACTTGGAGCAGAGGGCTGAGCACGCCGGCATCAACAAACACCCATCATATGCGGAACTCACTCATGGATGGAGGAAGCTCGAAGTCAATCCCCGCGCCCGCAGTCGCGGACACGGCCTGGAAACCCACGCACCCCGATCTCTGCCAGGGACCGGTCAGATGCAATGAGAAGAAATGGCAAAGCAGGCCCACGGAAGGAGCGATGCCCACCATGGCCTCGCACAAGAAGGCGAAGACGGCAAGAAGGGTGATAGATTGAGGGTCGAGATGAAGCATGTGGATCCGATAATGCTCGAGCACCGCGTTGAAGAAGGCGGAGAAGGGAGGAATCAAGCCAGCCCAGAGGGCATCAATGAAGATCGGGACCTCAGTGACTGCCAGATCCATGCGAGTGTGGGACGCGGGCCAAGCCACCGTCTCTCCCCACTCGTTGAAGCTGGAGGCAAGCATGGGGCGCACCTTGTCCATGGCCTCGTCGTTGAGCACCCGAGGCCGGCCGAGCGCGGGCTCAAAGGGCGGAGGCGCAGTTGGCAAGGACAAAGGTTTCTTCCCCTTTTCAGCCTGTTTCAGCGCCATGGCGATGAAGCAGGCGGAGCGCAAGTCAGATTGGAAGGGCAAAGCAGGGCCTCGAGGAAGCAGGGAGATTGGAGCAGCCGGGCGCGGGCGAAGGAAGAATAACTGTGCGAGAGGCGGGGGCCGCATAGCTAGGCGGATTCAAGGGCAGCGTGGGGAAGCGGAGACGCCCACGTCCAATCAACCATCACGCGTCAATCGAGGCCGCATGCTTTTGGGGCCTGCGGTGCTCCGAACTTGACCCTTGGCTTCGCCGCGAAGCCAAGCCCGAGCGCACCTTGGGCCCGGGGGCTACTGTCGGTGTTCTGGGAATGGGGTCCCAGACTTGCCTGCCTTTGGCCCACGGCGTGGCTAAGCCAGCAGGCCGTACGGCCCATCTTCATCAACAAGGCATCCAAGACCCTCGCGAGGGGCCAAGCCTCGCGAGGCGGACGACGCAAGACCTCCTCAGGAGTGGCCTAGTCAGGCAGGCTCACGAGGAGCGAAGATATCAAGGCGGGGCAAACCTCACGAGGCTCTCGTGACGCGAGCTGTGACGATCGGCGTCAGGCGGGCGCCAGCGCGCGCAGCATCCTTGTTTCCTCTTTGGTGCTAAGGAGGCCAGCGTAGGCGAGGAGTACCGAGGCATCAGGCAAAGGTTGCTATATCGGTGCAACGAGACCAAGACCAGAAGGACGGCAAGACGGAGGTCATCGTGGAGCCCAAGATGGTGTCACCACCAGAGCCTTTCGCAGGCGAAGACCACTTTTGTCAGGATAGCTTGTACTAGCTGCCCCCTTCAAATTTTCCCGCCGTTGTTGGCTCCCTTCCCGTTCAATATTTGGGAAGAGGCCCAGGGCCTATATAAGTAGAGCTAGCCACCACCGTAGGGGCATCGAGCAGTTCACCCAGCTCTCACCCGCTAAGTCACCAAGCACAAGAACACCTCGACCTCAGGAGGCTGTTCTTCCCTCTGTACTGTTCATCATCAGCCCAAGAGGCAATCCACCACCACCACACTGGAGTAGGGTATTACACGACAACGGTGGCCCGAACTAGTATAAATCCCGTGTCTCTTTGTGTTGTGAGTTCGTCGAGTTCGTCCGCAATATCCTAGCGAGCTAGGGCGTAGACCGGTAAGAGGGAAAGACTTCGCGCGCACCCCAGTGTTCGAACCTTAAGGGTTTGCCGGAGCCCCACATCCGACAGACCCGCAGCCTCATGGTGGGAGAATTACACAGCCAATTTTCCCATAGCCAATGTCACATGGGATCAGTTTCAGCAAGCTTTCCGCACAGCCCATGTCTCAACTGGAGCAATGAGTATGAAGAAGCATGAGTTTCGCAACTTACACCAGGGAAATCATACTGTGGGGCTGTACGTGGATGAGTACAACAAATTAGCCCACTATGCCCCGGATGATGTGGCCACAGATGCCGCAAAGCAAGAGAAGTTTATGGAAGGGCTGAATGATGAGCTGAGCATGCAGTTGATGGTGGCAACATTTGCTAAATACTAGGAGTTGGTAGACAGGGCTCTTATGATTGAAGGCAAGCAGCAACAGATAGAGAGCCGCAAAAGGAAGTATGGACAGGGGAAGTACAATTCTGGAGCTCAGCAGACGCCTCATTTTACCCCGAACTCGGGAGGACATACCCACCATAACCATGGAGGCCACACTCATAATGGAGGAAGCTCACATAACCACAGTGGCCCCAAGAATGGAAATGGGAATGGAGGAAGCAACAACCAAAACCGTTCCAACCCAGCAACACCCGCTAAGAAAGATCTGAGTCATGTCACCTGCTACAAGTGCGGGAAGACTGGACACTACGCCAATGATTGTTCTGAGTTGAAGAACGGCAATGGAAATGGAAGCTCTGGGAAGAAGCCCAATCCCTTCACCAGAGGTCAGGTGAACCACATCAACGTGGAAGAGGTTGAAGAACAGCCTGACTCTCGTTCTTTTTGACACAGATGCATCACATTCATACATATCAAGGGGATTTGTGGACAAATTTAAGTTGCCAACCTTAGCCCTTAGATCACCCATGTTAGTAAGCTCGCCAGGAGCAGAGTATATGGCCAGCCGATGGTGTGATCGGTTACCCCTAACCATTGGTAGCCACGTTTTCCCCTCAGACCTAGTAATTTTGGAATCACAAGGATTGGATATAATACTAGGCATGGATTGGCTATCAAAGTATGGAGGAAACATGACTGTGCTAGTAAGTCAATTTTACTCACCACCCCAGAGGGAAAGAGGATCAAGTATGTATCTAGGCATGCGCTAAGGAGGACCCAAGTAAATTCTCTCTCGGGAGTTGTTCAGGAAGAAGTGCCTGTTGTGAAGGATTACCCGGATGTGTTTCCAAAGGAACTACCAGGCATGCCACCAAATCGAGAGATAGAGTTTTTAATAGAGCTATTGCCAGGCACCGGACCAATATCAAAGAGGCCATACCGGATGCCCGCAAATGATCTGGAGGAAATTAAGAAGCAGATTAAGGAGTTATTGGAGAAAGGTTATATTCGACCAAGTTCATCACCCAGTGCTCTCAGTTGAGAAGAAGGACGGATCTTTTAGAATGGTTGTTGATTATCGGGTGTTGAATGAAGTGACGATCAAGAACAAGTACCCACTACCGATGATCAATGATTTGTTTGACCAGCTGCAAGGAGCCAAAGTATTCTCCAAGATCGATCTTCGATCAGGATACAACCAGTTGAAGATCCGAGAATAGGATATACCTAAGATAGCTTTTACCACAAGGTACGAGCTATATGAGTACACGGTCATGTCATTTGGATTGACTAATGCCCCTGCCTATTTTATGAGTATGATGAATGAGGTGTTTATGGAGTTCTTGGATAAGTTTGTTGTGGTGTTCATTGATGATATTTTGGTGTACTCGAAGAATGAAGAGGAACACAAGGAGCATTTGCGTTTAGTTCTCGAGAAGCTCAGGGAACATAAGATGTATGCCAAGTTCAGCAAATGTGAGTTTTGGTTGAAGGAAGTTGGATTTCTTGGACATGTTATATCAGGAGAAGGTATAGCAGTAGACCCTACCAAGGTTCAGTCTGTCACTGATTGGTTGGCACCCACCTCAGTTGGAGAGATCTGCAGTTTTTTGGGACTCGTAGGATATTATAGGAGATTCGTTGAGAATTTTTCCAAGATTGCGAAACCCATGACGGAGTTGTTGAAGAAGGACACCAAGTTCAAATGGACCGAAGATTGTGAAGCCGGTTTTCAGGAGTTGAAGAAACGTTTAGTTACAGCCCCAGTGTTGATTCTTCCGGATATACGCAAGGATTTCCAAGTGTATTGCGACGCTTCTTGCTTAGGACTTGGAGGTGTACTTATGGAGGATGGAAGAGTTGTTTCATATGCTTCACGTCAGCTTCGACCGCATGAGTTGAATTATGCCACACATGATTTGGAGTTAGCAGCCGTAGTGCATGCGCTCAAGACATGGAGACATTTTCTTATTGGAAACCGTTGTGATGTATACACGGATCATAAGAGTTTGAAGTACATTTTCACGCAGAAGGAGTTGAATCTCAGGCAGAGGAGATGGTTGGAGCTCATAAAGGATTATGATATGAAGTTGCATTATCCCCCAGGAAAGGCCAATGTCGTAGCAGACGCTTTGAGCCGCAAGAGTTATGTCATTACCCTCGTAAGCAGAGGATTACCGCAAGAGTTAGTTGACGATCTCAAGGAACTTTGTTTAGAGATAGTCCCAAGAGGTTTTGTTGCAGCAATGGAGGTTCAATCTACATTATTGGGAAGGATTCGAGAAGCTCAGAAAGAGGATAAGGAAATTGCGGAGATAAAGGAGAATATGAGCAAAGGAACAGCCAAGGGATTTCGTGAGGATGAGCACGAAACGTTATGGTTTGAGGATCGTGTATATGTGCCCAATAATGCTGAGATCAGGAAGTTAATACTTCAGGAAGCTCATGACTCGCCATACTCAATACACCCTGGAAACACGAAGATGTATTTGGATTTCAAGGAACTTTCTGGTGGACAGGTATGAAGAAGGATATTGCCGAGTATGTAGCAGTATGTGATGTATGTCAGGGAGTGAAGGCAGAACATCAGAAGCCAGCAGGATTCCTTCAGCCTATGCCAATACCCGAATGGAAGTGGGACAAGCTTGGCATGGATTTCATCACCGGATTACCCAGGACCCGATCGGGATATGATTCTATTTGGGTAGTAGTTGATCGCTTGACCAAAGTGGCTCACTTTATCCCCGTGAAAACCACGTATACAAGTGCGAAGTTGGCCAAGATATATATGACCAGGATTGTATGTCTGCATGGAGTTCTGAGGACCATCGTATCAGATAGAGGAACATAGTTTACCTCAAAGTTTTGGAATCAGCTATACCAGACTTTGGGTACCAGGCTAGAGTTCAGTACAACCTTTCATCCGCAGACAGATGGACAGACCGAGAGAGTAAAACATATTCTGGAGGACATGTTGAGAGCTTGTGCGCTAGATTACGGATCTAGTTGGGACGATAATTTGCCTTACGCAGAGTTCTCATACAACAACAGTTATCAGGCTAGTTTGAAGATGGCACCTTTCGGAGCCTTGTATGGAAGAAGGTGCAGGACACCGTTAATGTGGGATGAAGTTGGAGACCGTCAGTTGTTTGGACCAGATGTAATCAAGGAATCTGAAGAGAAGGTAAAGTTGATTCATGATAGATTAAAGGTAGCTCAGTCCAGGCAGAAGAGTTATGCCGACACTAAACGTAAGGAGGTACTCTATGAGATTGGAGACAGAGAATATCTTCGTGTGTCACCTCTGCGAGGAGTTAAACATTTCGGAGTTAAGGGAAAGTTAGCCCCGAGATTTGCAGGACCATATCGAGTTTTGGAGCGTATGGGAGAAGTGGCCTACAAGTTGGAATTACCCGAAGGATTGTCAGGAGTTCACGATGTGTTTCACGTTTCCCAGTTTAAGAAGTGCCATGCTGAGATGGCCGATATCCTCTGAGAGATACAGTGCCCCTGGAAGCAATTCAGTTGGATAGTGACCTAACCTACGAGGAGAAACCCGTAAAGATTCTCGAGTTTGCCAGCCGAGTTACACGCAGCAAGGTTATCAAGTTTTGCAAAGTTCAGTGGAGCCACCATACCGAGGATGAAGCCACCTGGGAACAAGAAGAAGACCTACAGAAAGACCACCCACACCTATTTTCTAGCCAACCCGAATCTCGAGGGCGAGATTCATCTTAAGGGGGGTAGGTTTGTAACATCCCAATTTTCAATTTGGATGTTATACATAGGTCATCATATGCATATCATTTTTTATTCCATTGTGGTTGTGATCCTAGAAACTTTAAGCAACTCAAGGACCCAAGGAGAGAGTTGGAGGTTTCATTTACTTTCATATTTGAATTTATTTTCAAATTTGAAGAAAGGATCAATTTGATTTTAATATTTTTCTCTCCAATTATTTCCAATAATAAAATAAAAGAGAGAAGATAAAATGACTTCTTCAATAAGAGAGAAATATTGGAGAAAAAATTAAAATCAAATTAAAATTTTATTTGCTATTTTATTTGAATTAGAAAAATATGCATTTTTAAATTGCATTTTAGGCCAAAAAAATGTTCATCTTGTCCTAAATATTAGGTTTGGACGATGAAAATTGTTTCTGGTATTTTTAGAATTTTTTTAATATTTCATTAGGATATTTTTTCTTTCGGGCGAAATTCACTTTTTTTTTAAATCTCCGTCGCCCAACTGGGCCGAAGGCCCAGCCGAGCACGCCGCAGCCGACCTCACCCCGCCGCCTTTCTCCACGCGGGAGAAATCCCGCCACCGCACGGACGCCGATGGAGTCGGAGCCGGACTCCCCATGGCCG